>NW_003314369.1:0-93192 GCF_000143415.4 Selaginella moellendorffii | reverse complement strand
CTTTTAATGTGTGCTTCTTGGCTTGACAGCAAATCGTCAATCTTACTTGGTTTAGCTCTGACGGTACCTTCAATGACCGCGACCCTGGCAATTGCCCTTCCAATATGGGTCCGTAATGGATTCAGGTTCTACATTCCTGTTGATGGAGGTGCTCATTGCAGCCTGAAGTCCAAAGAAGTAAACTCTTTTTCTTAATTTTGGTTTGCTAGTTTCTGAACTAATTTGATCTTCTCTGCAGGGAATTATGATGACAGTTGCCATCGCCATTTGCGTGACTAGTATTTTTGCTCTTGGGGTAATTATTTCGTTCAAGCCTCTGGATGACTTGGAGTACGCTAGTGCTGTATGTGACATCTCATCCTCTGGGTGCCCATATGCATCGTCGTTCTATATTGGCTGGGCTGTAGCTGCATCGTTTGCTTTAGTCCTTACTGGTCTGCTCCCGGCCGTGTCTTGGTTCGCAACGTACAGGTTTTCTCTCTCCTCGGCAGTTTGTGTTGGCCTTTTTATTGGTAAGTTTGAAATTTTCATTTTTATTTTCCTTACTAATAATCTATTTTCGGTCTCAGTGGTTTTACTTACATTTTGCGGAGGCTCATATTTGGTAGTACTTCAATCTCGAGAAGGCAACATCCCCCTGGAAATAGATTTCTTAGTAGCTCTATTACCTCTAATCTGTATACCCGCTATGTTTTCTCTCGGCTGTGGTCTTTACAAATGGTACGTACCTCGAATAGGAAGTACTATACTAAGTTTTTTTATGACAGGAAGGATGAAGGATGGCACCTCTCGAAGGGAGTCTATATCTTTGTCGGCATTGGCCTTATTTTGTTGCTGGGCGCGATCTCTGCTGTTATAGCCACTATCAATCCGTGGATGGTAAAGCTTTTTCCGTCACTTAATTTCATGTTCTAACACACTTATTGCAGGTTGGTGTGGCCTTTCTTCTGTTTCTACTTCTTCTTATCCTGGCGATTGGTGTTATACATCATTGGGCCTCTCACAATTTCTACATGACACGTCTCGAGACGCTCTTGGTTTGTTTAGCAGCTTTTGTATTGGCCTTGGCAGCGTTTCTTGTGGGACTTCTAGCAGGTGCAGTGGCACTTAAGCATGTAGCTTTGACAATTTCTTCTTTAAGCAGATGAACCTTTCGTTGGAGCGTCCGTGGGTTACTTTTCGTTTTTGTTTCTGCTTGCTGGACGGGCTCTTACAGTAAGTTTTCTATTCATAAAACAGTGCCTGATGTTCTTCCTCAGGTCCTACTATCTCCACCAGTAGTGGTGTACTCACCTCGAGTGCTACCCGTTTATGTATATGATGCCCATGCTGATTCGGCAAAAAATGTCAGGTATCATATCTATGCTTCCAGTTTTTAGCGGCGTCAAAATTATATCCTGTTATGCAGTGCTGCATTTTTGGTCCTGTACTGCGTCGCTTTGGCAGCTGCTGGCTGGGGCGTAGTTGCAAGCTTGGAAATCTATCCTCCCTTTGCTGGAGCTGCAGTGTCCGCTATTACGCTTGTAGTAGCGTTTGGTTTTGCCGTTTCAAGACCTTGCATCACCTTGAAGGTATATACTGTTTATTCTCGTTTTATCTAATGAAATTCTGCAGATGATGGATGACGCTGTTCAGTTTCTAGGCAAGGATACTATAGTACAAGCGATCGCACGATCTTCCACGAAGGTATGAAGTCTTGTTTCGGAACTTTTACTGATCTTTGGGCGCAGACAAGGAATGCACTGTCTGGAACTTATTCAGCTCCACAACGGTCTGCTAGTTCCGCTGCCCTTCTGGTTGGCGACCCCACTGTTCCGCGGGATAAAGCAGGGAATTTTGTGCTACCAAGGGCTGATGTTTTGAAGCTTCGAGAGCGTCTGCGCAATGAAGAGCGTGCCGCTGGTCTTTGGTGGCGCAAGAAAAAACGAAGCTCAAAATATCGTCACGAGCCATCCCCCGATGTTGGATTTCGAAGAAAAATGTGTGCACATGCCCGGATACTTACGCTTGAGGAGGCCATTGATACTGAATGGGTCTACATGTGGGACAAGTTTGGGGGATACTTGCTTCTAATACTCGGCCTTGCCGCGAAGGCTGAAAGAGTGCAGGTAATTGTGCTCCTTTCTCATGTAGCGGTACTAACTACAATCTTTTTGAAGGATGAGGTCCGCCTTCGGCTTTTTCTTGACAGTATTGGCTTCTCTGATCTTAGCGCAAAGAAAATTCACAAGTGGACACCAGAGGATCGCAAGCAGTTCGAGTTGGTTCAAGAAAGGTAAAGTCTCAATTATCTTTCAAAAATCTTTATGTTTATAACTTTCTCTAATCAGCTACATGAGAGAAAGAGAAATGGAGGAGGAGCTTATTTTTCAGCGGCGTGAGGAGGAAGGCAAAGGAAAAGAGAGAAGAAAAGCTTTGTTGGAGAAAGAAGAGCGCAGACGGCGGGAAATGGAGGCCTCCGTAATATCGTCTGTACCGGATGTTGGAAGCAAAGAAGCAGCAGCCATGGCTGCCGCTGTTCGTGCTGTGGGTGGTGGAGACCTTTTGGACGAGTCTGGAACGCATGTTTCCAGTATTGCTCGTCGTATACTCTCGGCTCAAAGGGCCCGCCGCGCACAACAGGTTCGATCGCTAAATCTTACTGTTGATTTTATTCTGATGCTGCCTGTTTGGAAATATAGACCGGGGTGCCGGGGGCAATTTGCGTGATAGATGATGAACCGCGCACTACCGGACGACACTGTGGCACGATCGATGCTGCGGTGTGCGGATTCAAGTCCATCACATGTTCCGCTGCGATAATGGTTCAACCACAGTCGGGGCCTGTCTGCATTCTAGGCACAGAAAGCTGCCAGAAGATATGTTTGGAGATACTTATAGCTGGTGCCGAGCAGAACCTAGAGTCGGGACAAGTAGGAATCAGGCTCGTACTGAAAGGTCCTGGCCACACCATGACAGTCAGGGAGAGAAACATTGGCAACACTGACATTGCGGATGGGAGGTTCGTAGTTTCTTATACATATTACAAGTGACTGACGGGCTTCTCTTGTAGGTGGCACACTGTTGCAGTCACGGTTGATGCTACCACTGGAGAAGTTGCAGCATACTTGGATGGTATGCTGGATGGTACACAAAGTGGTTTGCAAATACCAGTGGAAGGGGGCATCTGGCAACGAGAGACAGAGGTCTGGGTTGGCTCTCGGCCTCCCATGGACTTGGACGCTTTTGGAAGATCTGATAGTGAAGGCGTGGAGGCAAGCATGCACATAATGGATGTTTTTCTTTGGGGGAGGTGCCTGAAAGAGGAGGAGCTCCTCACCGTACATAATGCGAACGTAGCCGATTACAGTGTGGAGGACTTACCCGATGATGACTGGCAATCCGGGGACTCACCTATTCGAGTAAGTATCAGTTTTCTTTGAGCTGTGCGAAAATCTTGTTATACTAATTTTCTCTTATGTTTCAGTTGGATGACTGGGGAAGTGAAGCTGCTGACTTAGATCTTTATGATAGAGAAGAAGGGTACTGGGAAGAACAGGCCGTAGGTCGGAAGAGAAAACCTGACAAGGACTCGGTAGTGATAGAAATGGATTATTTGACTAGGAAGCTGAGGAGGCCAAGAGCAGAAACGAATGAGGAAGTCAACCAGCGAATGCGGTCAGTTGAACTGGCTGTCAAAGAGGCCCTTGCGGCGAGAGGAGAGTTGCAGTTTACGGATCAGGAATTTCCTCCCACCAACCAATCATTGTTCATCAACCCCGAGCAACCTTTGCCGAAGTTACAGGTACAAATTTCATGGATTTTGCAGCTGTTGTTCACACTTGATTCTTTTCAGGTTGTTCAGCAGTGGGTTCGTCCAGCCGAACTAGTTCGGGACATCGGAACAAATGCAAGACCCCGTCTCTTTGAAGGCTTCACAAAGCCTGCTGACGTTTGTCAGGTAAAAGCTTTTTTTCTGGTGATTATATGCGTATGTTTACTTCGTACGCTGCAGGGCCGTCTTGGAGACTGCTGGTTTTTGAGTGCCGTCGCTGTGCTGACTGCGGCGTCGCGGATTTCGGAGGTTATTATCACTCCGGAGTACAATGAGGAGGGCATATACACTGTTCGGTTTTGCATTCAGGTAATGCATTTCGTATGTTTTTAGCTCTTCAACTCAACAAGTGAATCATTACACTCCAGGGTGAATGGGTGCCAGTCGTTGTGGACGACTGGATTCCTTGTGAGTTCAAGGGCAAGCCAGCATTTGCAACCAGCAGGAAGCGACATGAGCTCTGGGTGTCTGTGCTGGAAAAGGCATACGCTAAGCTTCATGGCTCATATGAGGCTCTGGAAGGAGGACACGTCCAGGATGCTCTTGTGGATTTAACCGGTGGAGCCGGCGAAGAAATCGATTTGACGAGTGCACAAGCGCAACTGGATTTAGCCAGTGGACGACTCTGGTCCCAGCTGCTACGTTTCAAGCAGGAAGGCTTCTTGCTTGGAGCTGGCAGTCCTTCCGGTTCGGATGCTCACGTTTCGGCCAGTGGTATTGTTCAAGGCCATGCTTACTCTCTACTACAGGTAATCCATGGCTCTCGCATGGAGATGGCGTTTTACTTACATGCTATGATTTCCTTTCAGGTGCGGGAGGTGGATGGGCACAAGCTCGTTCAAATATGCAATCCGTGGGCGAATGAAGTCGAGTGGAATGGACCTTGGTCCGACTCTTCTTTGGAATGGACAGATCGAATGAAGCACAAGCTAAAATACTCACCACAGGTATATGACGTTTTCCTGAGTTTCTTAACCTCTCATTCGACAATTTATTCATGTGTAGGCGCAGGATGGAGTCTTTTGGATGTCATGGCAAGACTTCCAGCTGCATTTTCGGTCCGTATATGTCTGCCGCATTTATCCCCCGGAGATGAGATACTCGGTGCGAGGACAGTGGCGTGGAGGAACTGCTGGTGGCTGCCAAGACTTCGACTCTTGGCATTATAATCCACAGTTTAGGCTCAAAGCTGTGGGCTCAGACGCACGAAAGCCTGTTCACGTGTTTGTGACACTCACCCAGGTTCGTTTGGACTTTACTCTACTCTTTTCGAAGCCTTTTCCACTGGTCTTTGCAGGGTGTCCACTTCTCATCTCGCAAGCGAGCCGGGTTTGAATATCAATCCAGTGGAGACACCTCAATGTTCTATATTGGCATGAGGATCTTGAAAACTCGAGGAAAGCGTGCCAAGTACAACATCTTCATGCACGAGTCAGTTGGGGGCACAGATTACGTCAACTCGAGAGAAATTTCTTGCGAGATGGTGCTGGAACCTGATCCAAGGGGTTACACAATTGTTCCAACAACGTTCGCTCCACACCAGGAAGCACCGTTCGTACTGTCCGTCTTTACAAAAGCGTCCATCACATTGGAACCCCTGTGATCCACTCACTGCGTGAATCTGTGCTCCTTGGCGCCAGAGAGGTCGGTGCTGCTGCTTTGTACGAGACACCATCGAATGCGGAGAAAGAAGGTATGTCGCAGGATTTCAGCTTTCCTGGTTTCTTAAGTATATCTTCTTGCAGATGCTGGGAGATGAGATGACACGAGCCTCTTGGTAAGAACATTTCAAGTCATAGCCAAAATCTTCATTGGTTGTCAGCTTTTCTTTTTCTTTTTTTGTTTTCAGAGTGGAAGCTTGTCTGGGTTTTGCTCCAGTTTTTGGCTTCCATGCAAGTGGAGAAGAGGAATCTGTACATAGATTCGGTTTTGTATAATCTGAGACACTAGCTTTAACCAACCATGCTCTAGTTTGAAAGTGAAAAAGACCATGGGCATATTGTCTTTTTGATTCTGATTTAAAGTAACTCCACAACATCAAAACACGATTCTTGCCTCCAAACACCAGTGCTCAAAACCTCTTGATACCTTGGTTCCTGCCAAATTAATCAAAGATCTTTAAAGGTGATAGTAAAGCAACAAAAAAGTACTTTGTGAATTTATTTTGAGAGATCTGATTACACTGCTGCTCTCTGCATCCACAGCCACCACATTGAAGAAGCCCCTAGCTGTTTTTTGATCTTGTTCTTGCTTAGAAGAGTAAGAACTTGTGGTGTAGCTGCTGCTGTTGTCCTTATCCTCGTTGCGCAGCTCGATTTCGCCGCCGCCACTGCCAGTTCCACGCTTGCCACCTTGTACTGGGGCTGGTCAAGGACGTAGACGCAAAATGAAGCCGTGTGCAGCAAGATACCTGATCTTAAAATTCCAAATCAGATCCATACCGAGAAATCAGTCACACAGTGAAACGTGGATCCGTGCAAACAAAACGTGTAACTTGTGTCAGCTGTGCCTCTCAACTGGATGTGATGCCCTCCCACATTGTTCTTTGCTTGTGTTATTTTTCCCAAAGTCCACTTAAGTATCTGATAAACATCGATCAACAAAGTTGTGGAAAGCATTTGTATGCTTTAAAACCCAAGCCGCTGAGCTCCACAAATATAAGGGAGTGTTCCAACTTGCTTTCAGTTCATCCAGCTTCTCTCGCCTTCATCTTGCTCCAGAGCTTCGAATCCTTTCATTCTTTCAAGGAAAGATGGCGTCTAATGCCGAGCAGGCACTCCTGGATGGGTTCGAGAAGGGCATTTCGCTGGGCCCGAAGATGGTCCCAGTCGTGGGCTCCTTCGCGCAGGCCATGTTCGGCCAGTTGTGGAGCATAGCGCTTGCACCCCGCACCGCGCAGCAGAAGCAAGCCGCCATGGATTCGCTGTTCGAGGCGGTGGGTAAGAAGATCGAACAAGCTCTGGCTAAAAACATTGCGGATCAAGCAAGAGCTGCGAACGCCACCATCTCCCAGCTGGGCCAGGACTACTACGCCTCCGTCGCGGCCTTCCAGGCCAATAACTCGGTCGGCACGCGCAACATCGTGGTGCGATTCGAGCAGTGCAGGGCGCAACTCCTCCAAATGCTCAATCTCTTCTCGCATCCCAGCAACATGAAGCACACACTCCTCTCTTACGGATCCGCGCTCGCATTGTACACAACGCTGCTCCGCGAGATGATCCAAAGCGCCAAGGATTGCGGCTACACCACCCTGGAAGTGGCCGGTTTCCAGAGAGACATCAATGATCGGATCAGATCCTCGCTCAACCAAGTCATGTTCGACGCTCTCTCCAAGCTGGTGAGGGAAGGGGGCGAATGGAAGTACCCCAGGATGGCCAACGTCGCCATGAGCCTCTTCAAGATCTCTGCAGGCGTGATGAACTTCCACACGGAATGGCACAACGGTGCAGCTTGCCTGATCGCGGCCACCCACAGGGGGTATCCGAATTGCGACTTTGTGGATACCAAGGCGCACTATCAGCTGAACTTCCGGCGCAGGGCCGGCGACGGGAGGAACTACTATGCGATGCCGCAGGTGTTCGTCAGTGGCCGTCCGGCACTCCACATCTACACCAAGGCTGAGCATGAGATTCGTGTAGCGCGCTTCGCGTTCGAGGAGGACAGCGTGGAGATGAAATTCCGGGCGTACTACATGGTTGATCACGACGACCTCGACTCTTGGCAGGTGTTGGTGACACTAAGCAGCCTTTCCAATCCTCGGGTACGTAAACTTTGATTCATCAACTAAAGTTGGTAGCCTTGAGGTTTGCAGGAGCTTCAGTTCAACCTCAGCAGGCGGGAATCCCCCATTGTGTCCTTCCCGTGGGTGAAGATGTACTACTCCAACACAGAGGGAAGTGCTTGGAGCACCAATTTTGACAAGTTCAGCGCCAACATGAGGGTTTATTATGATGAGTACAGTTCGTTCAAGCCAGTCAAAGGCATGGCTTACAACATCACCACTAAGGCTGCTGGGCCTGCAATCAAGAATTACTATCTGATCGCATTTGAAGTTGTTCCAGCCAAGGCTCCAAAGCTGCCATGGCTGTGATCATACATTGAGGGAAGTTAGGTAACCTATAGAAACAAAGTTTTATGCTTTTCAGTTAAGTACCACAGCACATTGAAAATAATAGAAACAATTGTTTCATCCATCTCTAGAGGAGAAATTTTTTTTTACTAGTATTGGCTATAATTTTTTTTTTAAAAATGCTTTAAGAATATTCTCAGTTTTGTGTAAGCCCTAAAACTTTAGTCTGCGTCATACCTTTTTGCATAAACAAGGCCCCAAAATTTCGCTATGTTTAGCTAAGGCGGCGCCGCTCCTGGGCGGTGACGGCGCCGCTGAGATTAGGGCTTGAACTGATTGATCGATCGATCGATCCATCGCCCAGCGGCGATGGGGGCGGCTAGGCGGATGCTGAGGCACAGCGCGGCGTTGGGAGCTCTGATCGGGGGCATTGCAATCGTGTCCTACGCCAAATCGCAGCCAGTGCTGGCCAAGGAGCGGGGGAATGGCGCAGTGGATTCGCTCAGGGACAGGATGGCAGCTGTGAATTGGACAGTGCCGCCGCGATTGGTCCAGGAGGCGCTCCTGCGCGGCACCAGCCCGGCAAGCCCTCTTGATCTCCTGGTAGTCGGGGGTGGCGCCACCGGCTGTGGAGTCGCATTGGACGCCGCTGCTCGTGGCCTCCGTGTTGGGCTGGTCGAGAGGGACGATTTCGCGTCTGGGACTTCTTCCAGGTCTACCAAGCTCATCCATGGAGGTGCGTTATAGTTTCCTTTCTTCAAAGTAAGATCTTTCCTGGATCGATCAGACTTTTTTTCTCTGGATTGCTAGTTTCTTTCTGGATCGAACAAAGCTCTAATTTTCCTGAGGCTGTGCTTGGATCGATCATCTTAAAGTTCTTACGTTCCTCTACTTGTTCCAACTTCCAGGTGTGAGATATCTCGAGAAGGCAGTGTTTCAGCTGGACTACAAGCAGCTCAACCTCGTCTTCCACGCACTGGACGAGCGAGCGCAGCTCATCCAGAATGCTCCACACCTCTGCCACTCGCTCCCCACCATGACTCCCTGCTACCAGTGGTGGGAGATCCCATACTACTGGGCCGGACTAAAGCTCTACGACATCGTCGCTGGCCGCCAGATGCTTCACCTCTCCAGGTACCACTCCGCCAAAGAGTCCTTCGAGTTCTTCCCGACGCTTGCAAAGACAGCCGGCGATGGAAAGACGCTCAAAGGCACGGTGGTCTACTACGATGGCCAAATGGACGATGCTCGCGTCAACGTTTCTCTGGCTTGCACGGCGGCGCTGGCGGGAGCAGCGGTGCTCAACCACGCAGAGGCAACCGCGATCATCAAGGATGAATCCACTGGCCAAGTCGTGGGTGCTCGAGTCCGGGACAATCTTAGCGGCAGGGACTTTGACGTGCATGCAAAGGTCGTGGTGAATGCCGGGGGACCTTTTGTGGACGAGCTGAGAAGATTTGCGGACAAGGAGTCCAAGCCGATGATCGCTCCCAGCAGTGGCGTTCACGTCGTTCTTCCCGACTACTACTCGCCCGAGTCTATGGGGCTCATTGTTCCCAAGACGAAAGATGGCCGGGTGGTGTTTATGCTGCCATGGCTGGGAAGAACGGTGGCTGGCACCACTGATTCTATTTCCCCTATCACCATGCTTCCGGAGCCGAAGGAAGAGGAGATCCAGTTCATCTTGGACGCCATCAGTGACTACGTCTGTGTCAAGGTAAAGGAACAACAAGTTGATCTTTCTTTCTTTTTGGTTTCATTTTTCCTGTTCTAACTTTTTCTTTCCTCTCAGGTCCGTCGCTCTGATGTTATGTCCGCGTGGAGCGGCATTAGGCCTCTAGCCAGTGATCCGTCCGCGAATGGAGACACGTCAAGCATCTCCAGAGATCACGTAATCTGCGTGGAGCCTCACGGCATGGTGACAATCACCGGTGGAAAGTGGACGACTTACAGAAGGTAAGTTTTACTTTTGGGTCATAGAAAGACTATTAAAGCTTTCTTTTTCTCAGCATGGCTCAAGATGCCGTGGACGCCGCAATCAAAAGTGGGAACCTCTCCCCAACAAATGGCTGTGTGACGAGAGACTTGCCTTTAATCGGTGGCGAAGGCTATGATCCATCGTGCTTCGCAATTATTGCACAGCAGTACGTTCGCATGAAGCGCACTTATGGTGGAAAAATAATCCCGGGAGCCATGGACACTGCGGCGGCGAAGCACCTGGCTTCGGCCTATGGAGGAATGGCTCATCGTGTTGCGCTCATTGCCCAGGTACGTTATAGTTTTTCTAGCTTTGGAGTTTCTTCTTCGCTTATGAGCGAGTGATCCTCTCCTTTCTCCTTCTTTTGTAGAACGAAGGTCTTGGAAAACGGCTGGCGCACGGCTATCCTTACCTAGAGGCCGAGGTCGCGTATTGCGCGAGAAACGAGTATTGCGAGTCCGCAGTGGACTTTATCGCGAGGAGATCGAGGCTGGCTTTTCTGGACACGGATGCAGCGAACCAGGCACTCCCTCGGGTGATCGAGATACTGGCGGAGGAGCACAAGTGGGACAAGCACAGGAAGAAGCTGGAGATTAGCAAAGCCAAGGCGTTCCTTGAGACTTTCAAGTCGTCCAAGAACGCGCAGTTTTTTGATGGGAAACACAAGATGGTGAGGTAAGGAAATATATTTATTTTGATGATATCTCTTGGTGGGGATATGTATAAACGTCAGAATTAATCTATAATCTCACCACTTGGAAATATCTTGTTCTAAAGTTTAGAGTGAGCTCCACAACAAAGGAGATGGACGCTATGGGGCCACTTCACGAACCTATCCGCGAGAACTGTATGGATCTGGCTTTTCTGCTTATACAGTATAAACTCGTACTTGTGTTCCATGACCTCGTATAGACTATAGGAATGTTGGCGATCCAATAATGTCCGTGAATTGATCCGCTTGACATGGGAATGCTGGCGATCCAATAATAGTCGTACCTGAATTGATCCGCAACTGTAAACATCGACCTTGAAGCTTGTGCTGCCCAAAGTTGGGAAACAACAAAACTGGTGGGATAAGGTTTAGAGGTATGTGATAAGGTGGCCCTGTGATAAAGAATCTTCAATGATGCCTAAAGGGATCTTCAATTGAGCATCTGCAACTGGAATCCAAGTGGGTCATAGAGTTATGGAGGTTGAGAGATTGTGAAATTAGGCCTCTCTTTGGGGTTTTTGCATTTAACAATGTTTAATAGTGATATTTAGAAGTGTGTCTCATAATTTGTGTCCCAAGTTGGAGTGTGATTTATAGTGTAGAAAGAAATTGTCTTGAGGCTTGCAACATCCTATGCAAGCTTCTTGAACTGTTGTGTATGAAAGCTGCTGGCATTATTTTCTTGGCTCCCCTTCTATGGCATCTGGGGCTATAGTGAGTTCTAGCACCTTTAACACCTTCACAATGGGGTTTCTTATGGTTTTTGAGGCTGGCTGGGGAAATCCAGTGGGGCCTGATGGAGCTTTTGCATTTTCCATGTTGAGTTGGTGGGTTGGTGACACATGGGTTAATCACAACAAGTTCAATCGTACTGGTGTCACAAGAATTTGTGTTGTCAATCTAGTCATAAGTGAGGTGAGAGAGTTTGATGCCAGTAGCTTTTCCCAGCTGGGTCTCTTGCTTGAGGCTTATGCAAGTCATGATTGTGGATTGCATGTAGGCAAAATCAATGCTCAAAGCCTTTGGTTGACACTTCTATAGTTTCTGGGTTGAGTTGTTTCTAATATCCTTAAAATGCCCAAAAACATACCCTTCCCCAATACATTCCCCACCAAATCTTTTTCCATCCACGGCCATACTAGTCAACATTACTATTAGAGTTGTTTGACCCAATTTGATTTTGATTATGCCATAATACTTTTGTTTTATCTACTTTTTGTGATTAATTCTAAGGGGTGTGCCACTTTTTAGGGCACTTTAAGACTATTAAAACGTTTTAAAAAACTTTTAAAATTGATTTTTGAAATTTTTTTTTAGATATGCAACACTTAGAAATCATAAAGGAAAAATCAAAATTTATAATCATATTTTTCTCGCCCACCCTTTATCCAAGAGCCTCCGCTTTAGTGTGTCATACTCAGAGTAGCTAAAGCACATAGGACTGCCATGATCCAAGTCGAGCCAACCGGAGTAGATTCCCAGAGTAGATTTATAGGAGTTCAATGCCACATGACAATTTGGCATCATTCCATTGACATCAACACAATCCTACCGGACAAGGGTGAGGATTTGGAGCAACAAGAAGTGACAGCGGCTATGGTTGAAGACCATTTCGAATGCCTAAGGACGTTTTTAACTTTGGAGGTGGCAGCTGGCATTTGCTGCAGAAATATGGATCTGGACGTGGGAGAGAGGAGCCTCCTATGTTAACGCTATTTAACAATCAAGGAATGCTGGGAGCAAAGATTGTAGAAGAGGCTGCAAGGGATTGATTGTCAGCAGCCAGGAGGGGTGCAAGATGTTTTGGTCCTAAGGGGCATTTGTGAAACACTGCTGAGGACTCTGCAGGGGATGAAGGAAGTCCTGAGGCATTTGTACAAGGTGGAGACTGCAGCTCCCTTGTCATAAATGTGGAGTCAAATTAGGACTTGAATCAAGTTTGGGGGGGGGGAGGGGGGGATGCAGAGATGGCATTTTCCCACAAAATAGAGCCACTCTTGCAAGATTTACTATCAAATGAACAAACAGTGGCAGTAGAAATCTATATGGTAACAAAGTTTTCCAGCAATAGTAGCTTGGCTAAGGACCAATGTGAGTCTTAGATATGTGATTGTGGTTAGCAGTGGTAGGAAAGAAGTATAAGTGCCTAATATATAGATAAGTTTGGCATTTGCCAAGTGTGGGTTAGAGCTTTCAGAGGAAAAAAAAATAAAAGAAGGAAGGTCATAGAAACTTGTGGCTAGCTGAGACAAGGATGGGTGGTGTTGAGTTGTGGGCTGGAGTATTCAAAGGATGAACATGGAAATATGGATAGGAAGGTGACAAAAATGCTAGGGGGAACTCTCACACTATGGTGATTTAACTTGCATGGGATGTTGCAAGTTTTAAGTTGCTCTGCTTCACACTCTCAAACACAAAGAAAGATCCTAACTCAAGACACAAGTTCTATCACACTTCTAATGATCACTATTAAACACCAGTAAACACATATCAACACAAAGGTGAAGTTCAGTTTTGCCCCCAAACACTACTTTATATACTACTTATGCCATCATCCACTAAGTTTCCCAGCCAACCCACAAGCCTCCACTACCTTGCTATCCCTATCCATTCTTCCAGTCAGTGTGCTCACATTTCTTGCTGAGTGCAAGCAAGTCACCCTTCTTACATAGTTTCCTCACGGAGCAAGAAAGGTTCACCGTGGATGACAATCCAGGTTGAGAAAATTACTATCGTTGACATTGGATCATGCTTGACCACTTGAAGCTGTGGAGTTAATGATAATGGACATAGCTTGCCAATCATGTCTTCAGGGTTTCTTTTCCTGGTATCGTACCTGAAGATCAAACATTAGAAATTTATCACTATTGACACCTTACACAAACAGGGTGGTGGCTGGATGCATGTTGATAGATGACTTCCATGATCTGGGGATATGCAAGGTGTGGAGATGGCGATCTGGGAGTGAAGATTTGCTTCGTTGCCCGATCCAATAAATTTCTAACCGTTGATTTCCACAAATAATCAGTTGATCTACTCGGTTGTCTAAAGGAAACAAAATGTGCACCTCATCATGATCACCCTGGAGATTCAAGTGGCGCTTTCTCAGCAAAAATGGATCGACGATACTGGACCAGTGTGATCGAATCCTGTAGAAGCCGCAGCACTGCAACGGACATTGACGATCGAGTCTGCCGTCTCTTCCGCTGTGATGATGTCTTCATGTTCAACAAGCTCATCGAGATGCACGGTAATTGCAACAACATCGATCGAGCTCGACAGATTTTCGACAAGCTCAGCTCCAAAAGAGACGCATTGTCGTGGGAGAGAATGCTTGCCGTATACTGCCGCGGCGAGCAAATGCATCACGCCACCCAGATCTTTAATGAGATGCCACAACGGAGCCTTCTCTCCGCGACTGCCCTTTTAACTGCATATGCCCATTCAGGGCATATTGACCACGCAAAACTAACGTTTGATTCCATTCCCGAGCTTGATCTTGTGTGTTGGAACGCAATGCTGGCAGCTTTCGTCCAGCACAAGAACTTAGAAGGGGCAAAAATTATTTTCTGGAGTATGCCCTCTCCTGGCATAGTGTCGTGGACCGCTTTACTAACAGCATATGCCCAAGAAGGGCATTTGTATGAAACAAAGGCTCTTTTTGACCGGATGCCATTGGTTAACGTGGTGTCATGGACGGTCATGATCTCTGCTCACGCCCAAAATGGCTACCTCTTTGCCGCTAAGACCCTGTTTGACGAGATGCCCGAGAGGGATGTGATTTGCTGCAATGCAATGTTGGCGGCTTTTGCTCAGAACGGGCATTTAGAAAAAGCTCTAGAGCTTTTTCATGACATGGAGGAGCGAAACTTGTCCACGTGGAATGCCATGCTGACGGCATTTGCCCAAAATGGCCACCTGTCAGATGCCCAGCGCGTTTTCCACAGGATCCCACAGCGCGATCTCGTGACGTGGAATGCCATGCTGGTGGCATTTGGAGAGAGCGGTGACATGGACAGGGCAAGGGGGGTGTTTGTCGATATGCCCCGGCTGAATCTGGTGACGTGGAATGCCATGCTGTCGGCATATGCCCAGAACGACTACCTTGCTGAGGCCAGAAACACGTTTCAAGCCATGCCATGTCATAGCCTCGTGTCCTGGAATGTCCTTTTGTGTGTGTGTGCCAAGGAAGGACGGATAAAAGAATCTAGGTCTGTGTTTCTCTCCATGCCAGAGCGAGACATGGTAGCATGGACATCCATGATAGACACATATGCCCAGTTTGGGCATTTGGAAGAGGCAAAGCACCTCTTTGACCTCATGCCACATCGGAGTCTAGTGACGTGGAACTCCATGCTGGCAGCCTTTATCCAAGGTGGACACGTAGAAGATGCTAAGAAGTTTTTCGATACCATGCCACAGCAAAACGTAATCTCTTGGACAGCCATGCTCGTGGCATATGCCCAAGGGCGGTATTTGGGAGAGTCCAAGGTTATGTTTGATGAAATGCCACAGAGGAATCTAGTATCCTGGAATGCCATGTTCTTTGCATATGCGCAGAACGGGCATATGCTCCAAGCGAGGATATTCTTTGAAAGGATGCCTAGGAAAGATTCCGTGTCATGGAACTCCTTGCTCGCGGTTTACACCCACAACGGCCTCTTCCGCGACACGTTTGATGCGTTTGATGCCATGAAGATGCTGGACAGCGTCGATTCTAGAGACCAGGGTATATTCGTGTCGGTGCTGGTCGCGTGTAGCCAGGCAGGGAACGCATCGCACGGCCGCGGTTGCTTCCAGTCCATGGCGATGGATTTTGGAGTGGAGGCGACACACCAGCACTACTGCTGCGTGGTGGATTTGCTTGGTCGGAGTGGCTACTTGGAAGAAGCCCAAGATCTATTACAAACCATGCCCTTTGTTCCCGATGCTCTGGAGTGGACGAGTTTCCTTGGAGCTTGCAAGAGCCACAGTAGCTTCGCCCGTGGAAGCTATGCCGCGAGGAAGCTGGTGGAGCTAAGTGCCAAGGAAGGAGGAGCCTTTGTTCTCGTGGCACACATGTACTCGCTCGCTAATAACAAGAGCTCGGAAGAAAAAGAGCCGCGGGCATGCGAATCGAGAATGCGGGCGATTCAATCGATCGCCCTTCAACAAAATATGTGTTTGCAATGAACGTGGTGGTGAAAAAAGTAAGCACAGTGCGGAGGAAGCGTTTGCAAGTTTCTATGCCACAGCAAAATGGACTGGCATATGCCATCACGTCTAGATGATAACGAGAAGTTTCAGCGTTTTACACCCACAACGTCATCTTCGAGGAGATCTCCAAACAGGTAAGCGAGTCCATAGCTATGTTGCTGAGCGAACGAATTACTGTTCTTCAAACAGCGTGGTGGCGACTGCCTGCTGGATATGTACGAGCATGGAGGACGCTCTCTTAGATGAAGCGTTCCGTGGACTTCCATGATCTCGGAATATGCAAGGCGTGGAGATGGCGATCTGGCGAAGGCTCTGAGCCGGGAAGGGGGAAGCTCCAGGCAGAGAAGGAGCAGAGAAGGAAGAAGCTCCAGCGATCCACGGAAATCCTGCTCCAGGGACTCGAGAATGAAGAGCTCTTCCCTGTTCCAGCGATTCATGATCTTCACTGCTTTCTATGCTGCGGTGTTTATGGAAGAACGGTGGCCGGCACCACTGATTCTACTTTCCCGTTCGTCTTGGACGTCTGTCTCAAGGTTGAACAAGTTGATCTTTCGGTTTAATTTTTCCTGCTGTGGAGCGGCATTATCCCTCCGAACCTTAAAATTTACAAAATCCTCTCCGAGGGCTCTAAGTTCCCTTCAGTTTTCCATGATCGTCCTGGAGATTCAAGTTTCACTTTCTCAGGAAAGCAAGCAAAAATGACCGAATCCTGTAGAAGCCGCAGCAGCAAGGGACATTCTCTTTCACTGCGATGATGTCTTCATCCTCAACAAGCTCATCGAGATGCACGGAAATTGCAACATTGATCGAGCTCGACAGGTTTTCGACAAGCTCAGCTCCAAAAGAGACGCGTTGTCGTGGGAGATGCTCGCCGGATACTGCGGCGGCGGGCAAATGCATCACGCGACCCAAATCTTTTAACGAGATGCCAGCAGAGCCTTTTCTCCGTGACTACTCTTTTAACAGCGTATGGCCATCGATCACGCAAAACAAACGTTTGATTCCATTCCCGAGCTTGATCTTGTGAGAACGCAACGTTGGAACCTTTCGTCCAGCACAAAAATTTAGAAGGGTATTCTCGAGTATGCCTTGTTCTGGCATAGGAGCATATGCCCCAAAATGGTATTTGCATGGCTTTTTTCGACCAGATGCCTTTGGTTGGTGGCATAAATCGCTGCCCACCGCAAGGGATATGCCCCAGCTGTCTGGTGACGTGGAATGTCATGCTGTCGGCATATTTGCCCAGAATGCCTAGATAGAGATGTTTATGATCATGGGGACCCCGTGGGGCATCAGACCTGCAAATATGTTTCATGCCATGCCATGTCAGAGCCTCGTGTCCTGCGGATCATGGAATCTAGGTCTGCATTCCAGAAGCATGGACATCCATGATGGAACTCCAACCTTCTAAGAAATTTTTTCGATACCATGCCACCTCTTAGCCAAGGAGAGTCCAGGGATGTGGATGTGGATCTCGGGATATAGATGGCGTTCTGGCTCTCAAGTTCTTCCCTCACGCATGCAAGAAGAATTTTGTAAGCCGGATCATGTCACGGTTGTTAGAAGGAAGAAGCTCGAGCGTGTCATGGAATAAAAGGGAGCACTTAACAGGAGAACCAAGCAAGCCCCGGTACTCCTCGAGCTTCCCTCAAGGCAGCAGGCACATCAATCTCCGACCAACACTTGGAATTTACTCTGTAGTCCCGGCCATCAGCCATGCACTATCCTTCCCATCGGTGCATGTTGATTTGTTCCACACCAACGGATTAGGAAACTCGGTAGTGTATGGCACAGTCTCTCACTTCGCTTCCCGCCTCTCAGCGAGGATCACTCCCCTGACATTTTGCTTTTGCATGAGTGAAAGCGGCTCCTGATCCAGCTGAAAGTAGGACCAGTCGTAACATCCTTGAGGGATGCAGCGGTGGGAGAGAGCGTACCCTTGGCGGATCTGGGATCGTCGATTGTTCGTTGCCATTCGCGGCACACGCACCTCGCCTTGTACAGATCGGTGAGGGAGGAACTCTCTTCTGGATACGTATTGCAAACTGTATCATCATCGGGTATGCGGAAAGGTGCCGAGAGAGATCCTATCATCGCAAACGCACTCGTTGGTTTCGTCATAAAGTGCGAGGTATTTAGTTCCATTTGGAACAAAGATTTAGTGACATGGAGCTCACTGATCGCAGGCTATAGCTGCCGAGGCGAGTGCTGGATCTTTTCGAGAGAATGGAGAAAGTTGGCGGTGTGAAGCCAGACGGTGTTACGCTCCTCTCCATGCACCTGGTCGACAGAGCGAAGGATGAATTCGAAGGAATACCTCATAAGTATGGGATTGCCCCCATGATTCAACACTACACTTGCATGGTGGTCAAGTCGACGAGGCAGTGAAACTGGTGAAAGGGCTGTGCTGGGAGCTTGCTGGAAGTGGAAAAATGTAACGCTCGGGAGGCTGGCTTTCGAGTCCATCATGGAGCTCGACCATCAAAATGCCTCGGGTTACGATCATCAAACAGGTTTGAAGAGATTTTCTCATGGCGATCAGACGAGCAGGTCTCCAGGTTTTGCCATGACGATGAAGAAGAGACAAGAGTATGTATCATATGATTTCTAGTTCTTCCAGTACGAACTCAGTGCTTTTACTTGCAGAGAAAGAAAGCAAGCCAGGCTTTACAGTTGCAGACGATAAAAAAACAAACCTCCATACCGATTATATTTTTTTGTTTCTTTTCTCCAGAAACATGTGGTAACTTGTCCACTTTCAACTGCCCTGGCAGAAAGAAAAACCAAGAGGAGAAAAATCTCAAACGCTTTGGCTGGATTCCAACTGGTGCTTGTCCACGGACCTACGGTCTACGGGTACACTGAGTGTATCCAAGAGTATGTATCATATACGTTTCCAGTTCTTCCAGTATGAATTTAATGCTTTACTTGCAGAGAAACAAAACAAGGCACATTTCCAAGGAGGACAAAAGTGGCACTCTTTCTTCGAACGATCTATAGATGATAAAGAAGAAGAAGAAGGGCTGAATACCATCGAACAGAAATTATCTCACGAAAAAAACTGCGATCAAACAAACTTAGTGCTTTAGTTGCAGAGAAACAAAACAGGGCAGGCTTTACAGTGGCAAAGTCAAATGGAGCTTTCTTCGAACGAACCAACCAAGTTTTAACCTTTATACTGATATTTTTTATCTCTCTGACGTTTTTATTTTGTCTCAGAAACATGTGGTAACCAACTGTCCTGGCAGAAAACAAGCCCAAGGGGAGAAAAATTGCAACGCTTTTGGCTGGATTCGAACCGGTGATGGCCCCCGGAGCTACGGACAACGATCTCTACGGGCGTACGCTTCGTACGCCTTTGAAACCGCGAGTCGCGTTCAATGGTCGGTCCACCAACCAGCACTCGCAAAGAGGATGGGATCGACGGCTGGGGTTTTTTTTGGAGTTTTCCTCTTCTAGAAGCCTCTTTTAAAAGAATGTATTTTGGAAAGGACGAATGGCGGCATATCCTCGGGACATGTACGTGTTTCGGCCTCCCACTGAGCGCCGGGCACGTGTCTCCCAGGTAAAAGTAAAACGCGTCAAGGAAATTCTTCTTACCTTTTGTTGCTAGGATATTAAGTAGAGCGCCCAGAGAGAAGAAAGAGAGTGTTCTTGGCGATCGATCGATCGATCGATGCGTGGCGGCGAGCTCCAATGCGCTGGATTTGTGATCGCGGATGCGGTGGAATGATCTGTGAGGTAAGTGGGCACCCGCATTGTGGTGGATTGAGCTTGATTTTGCTCCTCTGGGGTTTGTATTCGCGAATTCTCACTCTCATTGTGTGTGTGATCCAGCAGAGAGCGTGATCGGTGATTTTAATGTATCACAGATTCGTTGGAGCGCAGAGCGTTCATGTAGACTACGGCTAATTCTGCGTGGACGGTGGGGTCTTTTGCGAGCCCCTCTCTCTCTCTCTCTATCTCCATATCTCGTTTCTCAAATCATACGCCACCATGGCAGTGATGAGAACTATTTCGTGCTTTCCGGTCTTCTCTTCGTGGAGCTCACAGGTACAGTGTTTATTTTTCTTTTCTCGCGAATCTTTCTTGACTGGAATGATTGTTTGTGTAGAAGAAGGACAAGAAGAAAAACAACGACGCTTCCTTGTCCGAGAGGAGACTGGATCTAAGCAGAGAAGTTTCGGGAAAAGCTAAAGTCTGGCCGGGAGATGATGCATCACCGACAACTGGTGGCTCCAAGGATCCAGAAAAGCAAACACTCGCTACTACTGACTTGAAGAGCTCCAGCGCGAGCGTGAGATCGCTTCCAGATCCGGAGGATTGCAAGACGCCCTCTACCAGCTTCTCGTCTTCGGCAGAGTTTTCTCCCATCGTCATCCAGCCAAGTGGTAGCGATTATCATCCAGCTTACGGCACCAAGGATGGTGACGAAGAGGAAAGATACGATGGTTCTATTCGCTCCGCCTTGAAGCATGTCGAAGACTGGGTCCGGAACCTCGAGGAACTCGACGAGATGGATAAGTCCGGCGAGGAAGATCCAGAACAGGATACTTGTGCTCAAGCTGCTACTGCGGCCGAAGATCAAAGTGACCCGGATAGAGAGCTCAACGATCTCGTCGTCCAGTCCTTAGATCCGCTGGCAGGGAGCGCTCACTTGGCCGGGATCGGCCTCAAGTCTCCTCCTTTGCTGGGAGCTTTCAACAACTTACGGAGCCTTTCGATCTCTGGAAACTCCATCGGTGAGATCTCTCGTTTTCTTTTCTAGAGTTTCTCTGACTTCTTTTTCCTACAGCTAAAATTCCTCCGGGATGTCTCCCCAGGAACCTTCACTTTCTCGACCTCTCCCGAAACAAGATCTCGGTGATCGAGGGGCTTCGAGGACTAAGCAGGCTGCGCATTCTCAACCTGTCCCACAATCGCATTTCACGAGTTGGACATGGTAAGATATTTTTAAACAAGTGTGGTTTTTTTCCCCTCTATTAAGGACTTGTCAGCTGAAACCGGTATTAACGAACGAATCGTCACAGGCCTGGGAAACTGTACCTCGGTACGAGAGCTCTACCTCTCCGGCAACAAAATCAGCGAAGTCGAGGGGCTCCACCGCCTGAGGAAGCTTTTCCTGCTCGATCTCAGCAACAACAGGCTCACGACTGCGAAGTCTCTGCTCCAGCTCGCGGCAAACTACAGCTGCTTACAGGTCTTAAACCTGCTTGGCAACGCGGTTCTTCTCAACTTGGGCGACGAGCAGCTCAAGCGGCTGGTGGGAGCCATCGCTCCTCGCCTCAGCTATCTCAACAATCTGCCCATCAAAGCCGTGCCGGCGCGGGAGGCCGTGGTGGGGAAATTCGCAAGGACGGAGCTGGTTGGTGCGAGGAAAGCGAAGAGATCGTCGGGTAGCAAGGCCAAGCGAGTGGAAAGCTTGCAAGCAAACTCTTCCCGAAAGAGTGGAGGACGAAGGAGACGTAACAAGCATTTCTAGAATGTATGTATTGTAGGACTCTGGAAAAACTCTCTTGTTTTCCACAGGACTGGTAGAAAAGGTAACAGGACTGATAGAAAAGAAACCTTGGAAAAGATACAAGCATTACTGAGCAATGGGATTTGTACTAAAAGGTGGTGGGCACAGAAGATTCAAGCTTTTCTTTCCCTGGGATCCCACATAGTTTATTTGTCACACACTAACACTAGAGAGTAAGAGAAACCAAAACTAAAAAGCTTTTGTCTAGACGGCGCTAGATCCATTGGTAGCACTGTTGTTGGCATCTGGAGCTTGAGCCATGGAGGTCGTCGTCGTCGTCGTTTCCTCATCGTTCTCTCCGGACAAATCTTCGAGGCTCTTGCCTTTAGTTTCCGGAACCAGCCAAGTGAAGCAGAAGCCCGCGAGATTGGCGAAAGCCAAGACTATGAGCGACCTCTGCATGCCAATGCCTGGACGATCGTAGCCACTGTCAAGCTCCGCGCGGTGCCTCGATTGCGATGCGTAAGCGAAGCCAAAGGTGCCGATGATGGCACCGGCTTTGCCTGCTGCTGCCGAGATACCGTGACAAGTCGCGCGGAGCCTGGCCGGGAACAGCTCCGCCGGGACGATGAAAGTCGTGCTGTTGGGCCCGAAGTTCGCGAAGAAGAACGTCAGGCCGAAGAGGGCGATGAAGCCATGGTTGTGTCCCCCCATGTACTTCCCGGTGTCGTGGTTCTTGTGTTGGCCTCGCCAGTAGCTCTCGTATGGAATGGCCAGAGCAAACATGAACACGGTCATCATGAAAAATCCCATAAGCTGAATCGTGAACCTTCCAAGGTGGTCGATGAGCGCGACTGTGAACCAGTAGCCAGGGACCGTGCCGAACATAGCCACCAGAGCTTGTGCTTTCGCGAGATCGAGCGTCTCTTCCAGAGCTGCCAGTTGCTTCGCCTGCTTGAGATAGCCAACCTGGGTGTAGATATCTTTCTGGAAGATTTGCTGGCTGTAGAAGGCAACGTCGAGCAGGAACCATGTCGTCGTGGTTCCCAGGAGCTGTATACCGTGCTTCCTCGCGAACTTCCAAGAGATCAGAGTGTACTCGTCCTCGGCCTTGACGGTGCTCACGGCTTTGTTGTCCACCGGGAGGTCCACCCGGAGCACCTTGCTCATATCGGCGGCGGCTTGATCGAGCCTCTTCTCGACTAGAGCTGTGTACCGTGCTGTCTCTGGCATTTTCATACGCCAGTAGAACGTTGCGAGAGCGGGGATGCTTCCCAGCATGAAGATAATCCTCCAGACAAAGTCTGCCTGGACTGGCGTCGAGGCGATCGGGTCTTCAAAAAACTTGGGAGTCGGGAAAGCATGCTTGAAAGCTGCTGACACGACGATCGTGACGATAGCCGCTGCGAGGATGCCGAAGCCTTGCATAGCGAACACTGCAGCTATAAAAGCTCCCCTCGTCTTTGTGTTGGCGTACTCCGACATGATGGTGGCCGAGAGAGGATAGTCGCCCCCAATGCCGAAGCCGAGCCAGAACCGGAAGAAGCACAAGGTGGTCATGACGGACTGCGCGGTGCTGCCGAAGGAGAGGCCGGAAGCTATGGAGCAGATAACCATCAGCAGCAGCGTGAGACCATACACATTCTTCCGTCCCAGTTTGTCACCGAGCCATCCAAAGAAGAGCTGTCCAGCCAGAGTTCCACAGAGAGCCACTCCGCTCACAGCGGCATTGACTTGCACTGGCAACGTGCCTGGCTTCCCGGTGTGTGGATCGTAGTAGTAAATGCGTCCGAGGAGCTTTGTCAGCAACGAGATGCAGAAGAGGTCGTAAGCGTCTGTGAAGAATCCCATTCCCGCAATGACAACGGCTGTAACATGATACCACTGCGTCTTGGCTTTGTCCAGAGCATGGAGAACTTCCAGTTGGTCTCTAGCCATTTCCTTCGGCAGCTCCTTCGTCTAGGAAAAGAAAAAGAAAAGTCTGACAAGTTAGATACACATCTAAAAGGATATGAGAGACCACACCTTGAAAAAAAAGGCTGCGTTCCTGCTCCTCCTTGTGCGTAGTTATGAAGCCAATTATTGAAGATAAATAATCCCGCCCAAGCTGCATATTCTGCTGGACATCCCAAGTGTTCCACCAATAAAAGCTGGCTGTGTGCTGGCCCCGCAGCGATATGCACAATGTTTCCTCGTCCTACACCAGAGAATTTGATCGAGTCCTGCGACAAAATGTGACAGCAAACATCTCATAATGAATTAAATATGCGATGAAAAATATCACCTTAGAAATTGCGAAATGATGACAGAACAATCTTTGGGATTAGTGTTGCACCTGTTCAGGTACTTGTGAATCTGCGGCAACAGCGGCGGCGTCTGCTTCTGTTTTTGAAACCCTCCGTCTCTTCATTGACGCAGGCACAGATTGTTGCACAAAATCGCCGTATTTTCTACCACTGCGAGTGCAACGAACCACCGGCAGAGATTGCGGTGTAGTAACCACCGAGCTTCTCGACGTCTTCGGTGTTTTCGGTATTTTCGGTATCTTAGCTTCATTCGTCTCTTCCACTTCTGCTCCGGCTACTGGCTGTGGCTTCTCCTCAACAGGGGTAGAAAACTGTTGATCACTTTCCATTTTCTCGGCATTGTCCTCCGGTTCGTCAATCCTTGAATAGAGTGTAGCAGGTTCATCGGGTTCGTCAATCCTTGAATTGAGTGTAGCAGGTTCATCCGGTTCGTCAATCCTTGCGTCGATTGTAGTAGGTGCATCCTGAGCAGCAAAAGCCTCCGCAGCTTCAGCTACAGCGACCTCGGGTTCTGAAACTTCCATCTTCGAAAGTGCAGCTTCACTGACCAAAACAACTTCAATGTCGTGCCGAAGACCATCAATTATCACCATTCCTGTCGTATCAGGGTCCTGTTTACTTTCCTGTTTATTCCCTCCATCCTCCTCCTGCGCATTTTCTTCCTCTTTGTCGCTTTCATCTGAATCTCCTCCCTCACTCTCAGCTGATTCCTGTGCGTCCTTTGCGTGTTCTTCTTGTATGCATTCAGCTGCGCTAGCAAAGGCTCGGTCAGCCGCTTCTAGTTCTTCTTTGTCGCCCTGTATATCAGAATCTCCCTTCGTATCAACAAAGAAAATGTTGCCAACTTCTTCAGCATCTGTAGCTTGATCGATCTTCTTGCTGCGACCCTTCTCAGAAACACAATTCGCTATGGTAGATGCAAGAACTTCCTCGTTAACGCTTGTCAGCCACCCTGATAAACCAAACAACTCAGCACAAACGACAGCAATAACGTAAAACAAGGTACCTATCAAGGTGCGCGGGTTCAAGAGTATATTATCGGCAGGCTTGCCTTCCATTTTAGACGACTGTAACCACTGAGCAAATCCAGCTGGGACACTCCATGACGGTAGCCGGGAGGAAAGTTCAACGGCTTTTGTTCGGGCACCTCGTAATCTGTTTTGTAACATAATAAATATCTCAAGTACATCGACAACTTAAACGCACCTATAAAACTCCATTGCACGTTGCGCTAGCCCAATCTTTTTCAAAAAGAGAGAAAACTTTGCGTTGGCTCCAAGGTGCTGGTCGTTGAGTCTAGGTAAATCTGCCAGCACAACATCGTACAGGATTCCTCTCAAGAATAATTCTTCCTCCGTGTTCTGGATGAAAGTACGCGGCATGAGAAATGCAAATGAAAGAAAAACTCACCAAAATATGTTCCACCGGAAGAATTGGATCCAATAACACATCCACAAGCATATCTGCTGAAAGTCAGAGGTTAGTTAGAGAGGGAGAGCAAATAAATCTAGCTGACCTGCACCGTGCACCGCCAGAAACTTGAGGCGCTCCGAAAAATCGTGATTTTCCAAGTCCACCTTCTTCTCACTCTTACCGCGCAGTTCCAGGACGCTCACGATCACTCGCAGTAGCACGGCCTCAGAAGCTACAATGCCTGCACAGGTTTCCATGTCACCACTTTCCACCATCATCGAATTCTTCATCGCTTTCGAGGAGAGTGGAAAAAGCTTCGCAACACCTTTGTTGTCGCTGTTCTCGATCCCGGTCAGCTTCATCAGTCCCTTTCCAGCCAGTACCAGGCCTCGAAAATCCAACGACGAAGAATCGTCGCTCCTTAGAGTTTGAGATGGCCTCGCTTGCTGTCGACTTGTGTAAAGCGCTATGCTTCCCAAAACCTCCTTGCATGCCAACTCGAGCAACTTTACAGCGTTGCGCCACGACTTTGATGGACAGGAACCAGAAGATGTGATGATAGAGCCAGCTTCCGAAAGAGCAGCAACCACGGGAGCCATCGCAGCCACCGCAGCAAATGGATTTGTCGTCAACCCTCTCAAACGATGCATCAAATCCTTGGCCGAGGAGATAACGTGAACTGCCACCTTCTCCTTGTTTTCCTGTGCTAATGCCAAATCCTGTGAGCAATGGAGCTCCAGTGCTGCGTACGCCCACCACAAGGCCAATGGAGAATCCGGACGACACACCAAGAGCCTCCTACACGAACTAATCCATTCCTTCAATCTCTCACCGTGCCCTGCCAAATTCTCTACAGCCACTATCACAGCTTCCACAGATTTTCCAAAAGCCGCGTCTGTCACTACCGGTCCCTGTGAAACCTGGAGCAGATTATCACCCGGCAGCTCCTCGCATTGAGTAGAATCCAGCATTTCCTTCACTGTCTTGCACAGTAGGTCTCCATACCTCGGCAAATCGGATTCCAGCGCCGATCGCAGCTTCCCGGAAGGCAAATCCGCAATGGCGCGCTCCAGGAGCGGCTGCAGACGACACATTGCAGCCGATCGATCGTCCCGGACGAGCTTCTGCGCCACAGCGACCACGAACGCGCTGGCCCTCTTCATTCTTCCCATCCTGGCCAAGAACCCTAGCTAAACCCTAGAATATGAAAAATAACGTTGACGGGACAGCCTAGCAAACACCCTTTAGTTTGACGGGCGTGACGAGTATCCCCTTCCTCCACTCGGGATTAGGGTTCTTGGATCGATGGCCCGGCAGCGCGAATTGGAGGGCGGCCAGAGTAGTGATTCCCGGCATAGCTTAGCTCCGTGAGAGGCGTGTTCTAGATTTGCAGCAGCATTGTGGGAATGGAGCTGGGGAGGAGCTCATTCTGGCGATGAAAGCTGGGGATTTCTACGAAGTAAGCCTATGAGTGTCTTGAATCGCTACAAAGATCTGGATTTAGGGCAGCAAATGGCGTCGATTGAGGTCCTGGGATTCTCGGCACTGTGTACCTGTGCCGCGGTGCTACTCTCCACATGGCATATTTACATGCATCTCATGAACTACACGGAGCCGACGTTCCAACGCTACATTGTGAGGATCATCTTCATGGTTCCGGTAAGAACAAAGCTTTTTTTTCTTTCGTTCTTGGGCCTCACGGCCGAGTTCTTCGCAGGTCTATGCGATGATGTCTTTCCTCTCGCTCGTGTTGAACGACAAATCCATTTACTTCAACTCTATACGAGATATGTAAGTTCCACTCCTCCCAAGTCTTTCATTTTCTTTTTCCTCTCTTTCGTGGATCTGACTTTTGTTTCTTTGTAGATACGAAGCCTTCGTGATCTACAACTTCTTGTCCCTGTGCCTAGCTTGGGTCGGCGGTCCCGGCGTCGCAGTCCAGAACTTAAGTGGTCGAGTTTTGAAGCCATCAATCCAGCTGATGACTTGTTGCTTCGCTCCCATTCCTCTCGACGGGTATGCAAACGCATCCATTTCTTGGTCGGTGCTGATGCCCCGTTCTCTGGATTTGCACAGGCGTTTCATTCGAAGATGCAAGCAAGGCTGCTTGCAATTCGTCATTCTCAAGCCCGTTCTCGTTGCGGTGACTTTTATTCTGTACGCCAAGAACAAGTACGAAGACGGGAACTTTAGCACGCGGCAGAGCTACCTGTACATCACAATCATCTACACACTCTCCTACTCTCTAGCCCTGTACGTGCTCGTCCTCTTCTACGTCGCCTGCAAAGAGCTTCTCCGGCCTTTCAAGCCCGTGCCAAAGTTCGTGATCATCAAGTCAGTGGTGTTCTTGACGTACTGGCAGGTCCGTTATCAACTTTGGAAGCAACAAAGTTTTATGGGATCTAACTTTGCTTTTTCTGTTCCCCCGCAGGGCGTCCTGGTTTTCCTGGCTGCAAAGTCTGGGCTCATAAAGAACGCCGACGACGCAGCGGACGTCCAAAACTTTATAATCTGCATCGAGATGGCGGGTGCTGCGGTTGGGCACCTCTACGCCTTTCCTTTCAAGGCTTACGCCGAATCAAAGGCGGGTACTGCAGGAGGACTTGCCGGAAGCTTTACGCACGCCTTAAATCTCAAAGACGTCGTCTATGACACAGTTCACCAGGTGAATTGAGAGTCTTTCTTCGCTCTCTTGGATTTGTTGTCATGGTTTAATCGTTTTCGTTTTGCTACCACAGTTTGCTCCTACATATCACGACTACGTCCTGTACAGCGAGGAAGACGCTCGAAAGTATCGATTGAGAACGGGGCAGGAGATGGAAACGATGCATCCTCACGCATTCACCGACGCGGACACCAATCCCATCCGCTATGAATCTCATCCAGTTGGGCCGCTCTACGAGACATCACTGCTGGACACGCTACCTCCAGGCCAAGCAACATCGCCCATCAGAAAGAGCAGCTCGGAGCTCAAGACCGCGGCGGTGATGAAAGCTACCATCGACGCCAAGATGGCAGGAGACAAAGCTCACTCGGACGAGATCAACATCTTGTGAGCTCTATAGTTTTATCGACGCCTGCGAGAAAGAGAGAAAACTTCTGGAGAAAAAAATGAGAATTCGATTCATTTTTTCTTTCGTTATACAAATGATAGAATGTCTTGGCATCGTCTCGAAGCACCACATCGCTCGATATGTGCCCGAATGGCACACAATAAGAAAAAGGAAAAAAAAATAGTCTCAATGTACAGTCTAGCTAAGCCTTACACTCAGTTACCTTATAAAAATGAGCCGACTCCCTCTGGAAAGAATGTTGTGTGGTATTTACAACGCTTGGCGAGCATACTCCTTGCATCTGTCCTTGAGCGTCTGGAACAACAAAGAGCGAGCATCGTTTCCAAAATCTAGAAAAACAAAACGATTCCACTATAAACATACCCGCAGTTCATCGTGAAGCAAGAGGAACGTTTTGCTCATTCGCTTGAATCTCTGAAAGGAAGTTAAGTTCACAGTAAGTAAGACTGATCAACCGGGACGGGAAGTGTTTTCATGTCACCTTGCGGCAATGCATATAGTCCTGTTTCACCTTTTGATAGATGGCTGCGAGGCGAGTCTTGTCATTGGCGCTCTTCGCAATGTCAATGTCTCTCTGCAATCTTTCAAAACTTCCCCTGGCACGAGAAAAATGAGAAAAACAAACAAAGATGAGATTGCTTCCACACGTACCTATCGCCTTCCAAACAAGAATTCAGTTGAATGTACACAGGATACTTCTCCCGGTATTCGCGACAATACTCCATGTACCTGAAAGACCACGACGAGAGTTAACACAAACATCAAAGAAAGAAAAGAAGAAAGAAAATACGTACTGTTCATGGCTTCTGATAGGACCTCTCACTTCGCTGACGGCTTTCTCGTACGGAACAAAAAAGTCCGTGTCCTTAGACGTACCTCCCGGAACCGGATCGGAATGTATCCTGTCTGCCTCTACCCGAGCTCCTGTATCGAACTCTTTCCTGTCTGCCTCTATCCGACCTCCTGTATCGAACTCTTTCCGAGGCTCGTTCCTGTCCGCCTCTACCCGAGCTCCTGTATCAAACTCTTTCCGAGGCTCGTTCCTGTCTGCCTCTACCCGAGCTCCTGTGTCCAACTCTTTTCGAGGCTCGTTATCTTTCGGTTGATGCTTGCTCTTTCTCACAGAAACCTTCGAGCGTCCGTCGACTTTAGCAGGAGGTCCAGAAGGTCGAGGATGAGTCTCGGGTCCAGAATGTTTGGGATGAGCCTCAGGTCCAGATGATGTCCTTGGATAAGCCTCGGGGCCAGAACTCCTCGCCTCTGCTGCTTCAAAAGTGGTGTCTCGTGTATGTGGTTCCAACTTTTTATCAGTATGTGCCCGTGAAGAAGCTCGTTCTCTCGAGTTTTGTTCCAGCGCCTTGGAGACCGGAGGCTCGACTGGTTTTTCTCGCTTCTCGTCTTCACGCGGTCGACTCTGACTTTGAGTAGGAGCTGGCAACTCAGGCACGTCGCTCTTGACTTCCAGTGCCTCTTCAGGTGAGTCACCATCGCATGGAATAATGTCAACCTCTAACGGTATAGTCTCCGTTATTCTCTCCACGATAGAGTTGAGTTTGGAGCTATCATCTGCGTCAACAATGTCGATGTCCTCGGAGTCCTTATCTCTGTGAAGTTCGTCAGGAGTCTTTCTTTCGGAGCCAGGTCTCGCACTCGCAGGCTTGGATTTGTGAGACCTTTTCTCTGCTTTGGCTTTCGGCTTGTGGTTATCGTCGTCGCTCACAATATCAACATTTTCGTCCTCCTCGTCGCTGCTACTGCTGGATTCGCTGCCACTACTTCCACTACTTCCGCTTCCGCTACTGCTATCGCTTTCACTATCAGAGTCGCTATCGCTGCCACTGGTGCTACTAGAACCACTGCTCGCCGCAGCCTTGGGAGGATTCGGCTCCTCCAAAGGCTCTACAGTAATATTAGCATCGTCCCCTGGAGTTCCTCCCGGTTGAACTTCTCCCTCCTCTTCGTCCTTTTCTTGTATGGCGTTGGTTTTATGTTCTAGTAGCACTGGTGACTTCGCCGGACTCTCATCCTCTTCCCCGATATCTATCCGTTCTACTTCGACACCTGCGGCAGGTAACTTCGCAAACTCATCCGCCTTGGATTCAGCAGCACCGGCAGGAGATTCAGGAGAGTCCACTGCCGTTGCATCTGGTAAACTGAAGAAGAAAAAACAATTCTTACGGATCGGCACAAAAGAGCGCCTTTGAAATATAAACATACCTGCCACTTCCAGGAGATGGCCCTGTATAACTTTCCGGCTGAACTCCAGGCTTGAGTTCGTATTTTCCCGGAGCTTTATATAGAGCGATCTGTAGGCATGAAACACCATAAGTAGAGAAAAAATGTAGAATATAAAACTAAAGTTACCGATTTTAAAATCTTCTCGATGTTCCTTCTGTCCGGTTGCGGCATTACTTCGCTTAATGATTTTTCAATAGCCTGCAAAACCAAGGATGAGCTTCGTGTATGCAGCTAAAACTGTACCTTCATTCCCCTCGGGGTTTCGGTCAATAAAGCAATTATGGTGTTTCGCAATTCAGTCATGTTCACTGTTCCTCCTGCGGCTCCTCCGGCAGAGGTCGTCGTCTTGACATGAACTTCGGGTGTTGTAGCCGCCGACGTTTTCTCCTTCTCCTTCTCCTTTTCCTTCTCCTTTGGAACCGCTTTAGCTGGCGAGGCGCTTCCGATGGTGATCTCCTCGACAAGCGCACGCTTCTCCACACTTGGCAGAGAATGCGGAGGAGCGGATGCAGTCGCAGCTAGAGGCGGAGAGCGAGCTGCCGGAGGCACAGCCGGCTCCGCAGTTAGTAGCGGTCCATTTTTCTCCTTAGACGGTACTGAGGCAGAATGAGCAGGAGGTGGCTTAGACTTAGCAGGAACCACTAAAAAATTTATTTCTTCAGCAAAATTAAGAACACCCTCACAGCAACTTACCTGCCGGTGTGACCTTTCGTTTCTTCGGTGGCGGTTCCTTCTTCCCTTTTATTGGAGGTCTTCTGGCAGCAGCTGTGCAAACAATCGTGGTGAGGAAAACTCTGCAGCAGAAGCATTGAAAAGACTTACCATCTCCCGGTGCAGCCGTCTCCGCTTTCATCAGCGAAGAATCCACGAGAATGGCCCTGCAAGCACGCACAAATGAATGGAAAGATAAATGCTACACATCTCACGAGAGAACTTACTTCCGGGACTTGAGTTGCTGCTCCGCCTCAACCGAGCGCTTCTTCACTCTGTCCTTCTCGCTGGCGCTGAGAGTTCGCTGCACAGCAATCTTCCTCCACACAGATCCCACTGACGCGAGCACTCCCTGCCCGTCCTCTCCAGCCTTTTGCTCCTCAAAAACGTCGCAAAGCTCCCCCGGCTCTGGCGCTGACGAGAACTTATACTCTTCGTGTCCCACCTTTAATAGCTGTGAAGAGAAGACACCCATCAGTCACTCCCTAGCACGATCGAGAATGCCAGAAATAAATGTCTAGGCTAGAGCGAAGAACTTACATGACCGCCGCTAGGATGGCTCGCAAACTTGATGCTGGAAGCCGCGCCCTCGGCCTCGGCGCGGCGGAGCTCATCCAGCAATCCGGGAGTGAGGCGGATCATCATCGCGAACTGCGACGAGCCCTGCGGAGCGCATACCAGCTGGAAGGACTCCTCTAGGGCACTGGCGGAGGAGCTGGAATCGTTGCGCGGCGCAGCTCCCGCGGATTTGGAGAGCTGCTGCTGCTGCTGACTCTTCTTGGGCGGCATACCTCGGCGGAGGGCCGCGATCCCTCCGGCGCCGCCGCTACCGCGTCCATGGCCGCCCTTCCCTCCACCCCTCCCAAACCCTGACATTGGCCTCTACTTCATTGCGCCATTGGCGACCATGGCCGGCAAAAAATTTCAAGCCCTAAGATTTGTATACCCTCGACTCAATGGTTTCGACATTGCCCACCAACCTACCTAGATCCCATCAAACTTTACGTGCCCTTATTTTATCCTAGTTACCATTACCATGGGTAACTTTAAAATTAGGGTTCTTAGAAGAATATAAGAATCTTTACAAAACCCAGGAGCCCTAAAATAAATTTTCTACCTGGATCGCAGTGCTCGTGCTCTGTGCGGTTGAATGGCGCGGCAGCGCGGCGCAGGAGCTACAAATCTTACATTGACTTTCGGGTATTGGGGCAGTGCGAGTGGAAATTCCCTTTACACTGTTCTTGGCATTGTTTCTGGATCCAGCGTATGCTACAAATGCCGTTTTTTTGCCCCTTCTCGGGCACTCCAAAATGCCGGCGCGGCCGCTGCTCTTGCTGCTGCTTCTCCCATTTCTCAGCGGTTAGTCATGGAGTTTTTCTTTGGGTTCGTTCTTTACTTGACTGTGAGCGTTTCGGTTTTTCAGCTTCTGGAAGGCAAATCACCAATGCGTCGGATCATCACGGTATGCGCTTGTAGAGTTGGACGGATCGATGCTTCGTTTTCTAGTCTTGTTCCTTTCTCACGCGCTCTTGTTTTGTTTCTTCTTCTCACATGGAAAAGGTGGAGAAGCATTTGGAAAAATCCGTGCGGTCAATCTCGGAGGATGGCTAGTGATCGAGAAATGGATCAAACCGTCTCTCTTTGATGGAATTCCAAACAAAGACCTCTTGGTACTTTTCTTTCCTTTCTTCCATCTCTTGCTTGCTGGTTTGCTTACTCTCTACGATTTCTTAAAACTAGGATGGAACACAAATCCAGCTGAGATCCCTCAAACTTGGATTGTTCGTGTCTGCCGATGGCGGAGGTGGACAGAAGATTTCTGTCAACAGACCATCAGCTTCAGAGTGGGAAACTTTCAAGGTAAAGCGTTTCGCGTAGAAAACCTTTCTTTCATCTTCTTAATCTTCTTTTTCTCTTTATGCAGCTGTGGAGAGTTACTAGCACTAGATTCCAGCTACGTGTCTCCAACAATGACTTTGTTTCGGCTTCAGATGAAGGCGCCGTGGAGGCCTCCAAATCTTCACCAGATATGTGGGAAACTTTCGAGATTATTCGTGACCCGAGCTCGAGTAAGAGAGTTCACCTCAGAGCTCACAGCGGCATGTATTTACAGGTCCGAAAGATCTTGCGCTTCTTTTACTTGAACTTTCCTCCTTACCTTTGTACTTCACAGGCAAAGGATCCAAGCCAACTTACAGCAGATTACAAAGGAACTCCAGGCTGGGATAACAATCCTGCCGTTTTCGAAATGTTTGTCAACACCCTCCTTGGAGGAGAGTTTCAGTTGGCAAATGGTTATGGCCTCGCTGCAGCACCGGCAATCTTCGAGGTACCAAGCAAGTTTCGTGTCACATATCTGAATGCGTTTCGTTCTTTGGTTTCCAGCAACATAGAAACGGCCTTGTGACCGCGAATGATTTCAAGTTCCTTGCATCCAACGGGATCAACGCCGTGAGGATCCCCGTCGGATGGTGGATAGCGTACGATCCAAAACCACCTTTTCCTTTTGTTGGAGGCTCTCTGCAAGCTCTTGACAATGCTTTTCAATGGGCCGGGTAACTTAGATTCCTCGTTCTCGCCTTTTTCAAGCTCTGATAATTTTTCTTACGATCCAGGATGAACAACATGAAAGTTATCATTGATCTTCATGGAGCTCCTGGATCACAAAACCCGTGGGAGCACAGTGGAACACGCGACGGAGTTTCCATTTGGAGTCAGCCCAAGTACATCTCTCAAACCATCCAAGTGATCGATTTTCTTGCTTCCAGGTATCGTTGAGCTCTACATTCTCTCCAAAACCTCATTGTTAAGTATACCACTCCACCAGGTACTCGAAAAATCCTGCCTTGCTTGGCATCGAGCTCTTAAACGAGCCTAGAAGTGACGATGTTTCATTCGAGACTCTCAAGCAGTACTACACTCTAGGCTATCAGACAGTCCGGAAGCACACCTCGACCGCATACGTGATTATGTGCCAGAGAATTGGAGCTGATCCAAACGAGCTCGCCAATCTTTTGACAAAAGAGAATGGCTACTCGAACGTTGCGCTTGACATCCATCTCTACAACCTCTTTTACGTCACATTCTACGGCAAATCTGTCCAGTGGAACATAGACTACGTTTACAATGAAAGGAAGCAGCAGCTAGATTCTCTTCGCGTCACTGGGGGGCCGGCCATCTTTGTTGGTAAGAAGATCGTTTTACATGGAAGAAGAGATCTGATTTTTCTTTTTTTTTTTCTTGGAAGGTGAATGGACAAACGAGCTGAACGTAACTGGTGCCTCGAGCTCGGACTACACTGCCTATGCCACTGCCCAGCTCGAAGTTTTTGGTGCTGGAGCGTCGCTCGGATGGTCATTCTGGTGCTTGAAAAACGATAATCTCCACTGGGACTTTGAGAGGTCTGTCAAGATGGGGTACCTTCGCCGCAAAGGATCACGAGGGGGCTGGCCATGACAACGTTTAGCTATACGGAAGCTTGAGATATGAAAAGCTGATACCTTGCTTTTGAAAGAATACTAGAGGCACAAGTTGCCAAAATGAAAACTCCCCAAGCTACAAACCGACCCAGTAAGATCGACCATTGGGATTGTGAAGAGGAGATACGGTAGGAGATGTAACGCTCCACTCATACCACACCTGCGGATAAAAATATATGTAAGAGTGGACATGGAGAAACAGAGAGGCCTTACTTTGGTAGGAGCAACACAGCGCCAAAAGTGGAGCTCCAACAAAGCACCGGCAGGAACGTATATTGGTGTGCGGAGAGGAAAGAATATAGAAAACCTGCAAGAAAAATAGAACCGACTCCAGCATCTCCATTTGCCAAGCTTACCAGCTGAACATGTTTGGTGTTGCTGTAGATGGTTCAATGCCGAGGTGAATATCCTTGTACAAAACAGCGTCAAAGTAGCCTCCGAATCCTGCGTAAGAGTGAAACGTAAACATTGATTTGCGGGTGAATAAACAGTCGAAGACAACAGTACCGTGAACTAGAGCTGATCCTGTATCCGGTGAGAAGTTGAAAACGAGCCGCTTGTATCTCCTGTTGTCAGTGTTGTCCGTTGGGTGTACAAATGTAAAAACCTGTAAATAAACAAAGAGTTGTCTGCCGTTCTGGACCTGGCATAACACTTACAGGTTGAGGGGCAGCCAAAGGAGCCGCATTGTGCAGCTTTACAACATAAGCCGTCTCAAAATGCGAAAGGTCATTGTAAGATTTGACCTGTAAAGGCACAAGGTCCACCAGGTTAGCTGTCTAGCTCGAGCAAACAGGTACGTACGTCATTGTACAACTTTGATGCCGTAACGGGACCTATATAGCTTGTGTATCTGCAAGAAAACCTGTCAAAACGAAGACTTGAGTTCTGTCACTTACGATGAGGGAATAGAAATTCCATCTTTCTTCAAAAACCGTTGAGCGCCGTCCAAGCACTCCGGAGAGAGCTCGTTATCTCCAAATGATCCCAAGAGCTCACTAACCTGTCACACAATATGAGGACAGAAATATGCAATTTGGTGATATACCAAAATATCTGCTTGCTCGGGAGCATCCCAGTGCCTCATGTCGCAAGAAACGAGTTCTACTAGATCTTCCCATCCCTCGATCTTGATAAGCCTCTGATCACACGCAAGCCGATGAAAAACTAAGAGAAATTTCAGAAAGGAATTTACCGAAAGCGTAACAACAGCGTTGGGATTCTTTTCAACCGCATAGACACGTAGATTTCTTCCACATTCTTCAGCAGCCTTCAGATAAACGAACGGAAGTCAAGAATTATAAAGACGCTTGCATACCTTGAGCGAAGCTCGCACAAGAGGTCCTCTTCCAGCGCCAACCACCATAAGCACCTGAAACTTAAAAAGTCATTATCCCAGAAACACTGACCATCATACTTACAATAGTTTTGGTAGATGCCTCTGCATCAGACACCCGATCTACTAAGGCTGCCCGTATAGCGTTTTGATACTGTGTTAACATAAACAATGTAGGTTCGATGCATTTACAGGTAAAACGAAAAGACGAACTTGATCATATTTCGTGGCATCTTTTTCAAAGGTCTCGTAGGTTTGCGCCTCCAAATTATCCATCAACGGCTGGAAAGAAAAAGAAAAGAACGAGCGAAAATGTTTTAAGAAACATAAGATTTACGGTATACCTGTAGTGGCGCTTGCAGGAAATCTCGGTATCCTAACTGCAAATGTAATGTGGTAATTATACGTCTTAAGAAGGAAGAAGAAAGATCATGGGTAAAAATCACCTCGAATTGTTCCTGTGTAGTCAATGGGTCGAGCTTGCGATAGAGGTTTGCAACATAATCGCGATAAAGTATTAAAGGGTCCTGAGAGTTTCCATTGTCTGATTTCAAAACGAGGAATCAACTAGTTATCAAGTGACTAACAGAGCACACCTTGCCCAAGCTCTCCATTTTCTGCCGCATACTCAAGCGCACCAACTGAATGAAATGACTCACCGGACAAAATAACCTGTCCAATGGTCAAATGTGAAACACAAAGAGCACGAGCAACAAACCTGCACTGAGTGATTAAACAGCATTGTAATCAGACTCTGGTGACGCTTTGACAGGCAAGGATATCCTCGTTTGTTCGTCAAGAAGGCCTAAACATTAGCTATTAGAAATCGCGACCCTGTGTTTGTGTGACACTTACACTTGTATGGAGGATAGCAGCCTTTAGCGGTTCTCCAATCCAGCGTTTGATGGCGCTCGCCGGAGGGAGTGATGCTCTGAAAAGACAGTGAGCTAATATGCAGTGACAAGAGTGAAAGTTACGTGATGTCGAGCGCGACGCCCAGCTGGCTATGATACTCGCAAAGTGTACGAAACATATGCCACCATTCCCACGAATCATTGAGCAAGCGGTTTGATATTGGATCCCTCTTCTGCCCAAAGCAATCAGATTGAGAAAAAAAGAAAACCCAACGTTTACCAGATATGCAGCATCTTCAGTATCAGTTGCCTCTGCCTCCTCCATTTCCGGAGTTTGCAATGGCAATCTAAGCCATAGCTGAAACAAACCTCTTAGGATCCAAAACCATCCAGAAAGAGCAATCGAACACAAACCTGCATGTTCCCCAGGCCTTGGAGAACCTGATTGACGCAGCGCGCATAGTTTGCACAGCCAAATACCTTTGGAGTTGGAAGTAAACACGCCTGGCAAGAGCGAATCAGTAGAAACCACATCCAAGTCTACAAACGAACACAAACCTGTACAGAGAGATGCCCAGCCCAGCTAAGCTCCTTCTTCAACACAAGCTCCGAATCCAGACGAGCAACGTCGTCATCACCATCCAAGTCAATCCAGTCACTTACTCGTCCTAGAACAAGAAGTAAAATCCGATAACCATTTGGAAACGAAGCGCTACACTTACCAACGACATGGCTGCTCCACTGCGTCGAGCTAAACACCAGGTCCGATCCACAAAACGGTGGAACCAAGCCCGCATTCTTACTGGGCCTATACTCCGGATTAGTCTGCCAAGCACACAATAAGAACACAACCTAGAACACGAACTAAAACTTTGTGCTATAATCTCACCAGAGGAAGAACGATGAAGTCGAATCCAGCCGAGAGGCTAGACGATAGCGCCTCCTCGATGTCATCCGTGTGGCGTAGGATCTCACAGCCGGCGTAGCGCGACTCGCTGTTATCGCCGGCGCGCTGCCCCAGCGGCATCGCAATCCCCTCAAAAAACCCTAAACCCTCATGAGATTAGGGCAGATACCAGTTAAGAAAATGCGATGCCTCCTTGATTTAGTTTTAAAAAAATCAAATTCTTACCTTTAACAAATACTCTTAATCACTTCCGTCAACTTGGAGAGCTGCTTCGATCACTTCGTTCAGGTTATCAGATTCTTGAGTCTGGAAAAAAGCCCTAGCCACATCCGTGCGACCAGGACCAAGAGTGACGATAGCGAGAGCGCTGACCGGGTCATCCGCGGACCAGCCCTCGAGGAAAGATAAACAAGTCCCCAGGATATCAAACCTTCTCGAACAGCCTGTTGGCAGTCGTCACAAACCCAGCGTCGATGCGTCCCTGGAGACAATAGATGACCTCGGATGATCAGGGATGGACTGTTGTGATGTGAAAAGGGATGGACATAACACTCATGAGCTCGTTCATTGTGTTCCGACTCTTTTTACATGACTCCAAGGGACATGACTCATGACCAAGTGGACATGCCACGTCAGCTGATCGATCTCGACACTCCCACTCTGGCTCGATCAGCTGAGAGGATGGACTACCCCTCCCACTCAGCCGAAACAGATGGAGAGCAGACTCCCAGTGCAGCGCGATGGCGTTCAAAGGAGTCTCAAGCCAAAGCCAGGAGAAAATCGTCACCACACTTGTACAGGTACACGTTTCCTTCCACTGCAAGAGGAACACACCCCAGGCTCTTGAAGAACGCATCAATGTGTTCATACCAAACCCTCGGGGATTGTTTAAGCCCATACAGGGCGCGATTGAGCTTGCAAACAAGATGTTCCTCACCAGGTTTGACGAATCCAGGTGGTTGCTTGATGTAGACCTCCTCGTTCAACTTGCCGTGCAGGAAAGCAGTGCGAACGTCCAACTGGTGCAGTTCCAGGTCGTACTTGGCAGCCAGTGCAAGGATCACTCGCACAGAGGTCAACTTCACAACTGGTGAGTACGTCTCCATGTATTCCAAACCTGGAATCTGGCTGAATCCCCGCGCGACAAACCTGGCCTTGAACTTTACTACAGTTCCATCAGGTTTGTACTTGACTGTGTAAATCCATTTCGAGCTCACAGGGTGAGCACCTTCAGGTAAGGTTGTCTTTGTCATTGTATTGTTTCGCTCATGCGAATGCATTTCAGCATTCATGGCTTCTTGCCATTGGGCAGCATGAGGTCTAGCTAATGCCTCGTCAACATTCGCTGGAATGGGGATTTGCTCTGGATTAGCAGCCACGAAGTTAGCCTGGTGCGTTCCTTTCTTTTTAATTTTTCCAAAACTAAAGAAGGGACGAGATTGCTCAGCTTCCAGTTGCAGCCTCGATGGTACGGGAACTCGAGCAGAGCGCCGTGGTTCAGGACGTGCTGGAGGGTGGATCACAGGTGGTGGAACAAGTGGAGAGTCTGGGAGAGCTCCCACTGAAGTTGGCGACCTGCTTCCAGCTCCCACTGAAGGTGATGATCCACGTCCAGCTCCCACTGAAGATGAGACGAGGAAGAACTCAGGAGCAGCTTGAAATTCCTCGTCGCCCTTGAAGTAAGTGTTCATCAGCTCTTCAGAGAAGCTAAATGTTCTCACTGGAGGAGATTCTTGCAGAGGCGTAGCTAAAGGGCATGGTGGCAGTGCTGGAGGAACCACCACGTTACCATCAGCAGGAGCAAGAGGCAGCAATGGGACTTGAGAAGGAGCTGTAGTCACGTGAACTGTGTCCACCAGCTGGAGTTCCACGAAAGTAGGAGCAGGAATTTCAGTGCAATCCTTGTAGAGCTTGCTCTCATCAAAGAGCACATCCCGTCCTTCCAGCAAAGTCTTGCGCTTGAGAGAATAAAGGCAATATCCTGTCATGCCTTCCAAATATCCCAGGAAAATGGATGGCTCAGCCTTTGACTCCAGCTTTCGGCGTTGCTTGTGTGGAACGTGTGCATAGGCGAAACAGCCAAAAATGCGGAGATGATCGTAACCAGGTGCGTGACCAGTCCAACGCTCATAAGGAGTGGTCTTCCCAGGCAGGGCACGTGTTGGCAACCGGTTTCGAACATAAACAGCCGTGTTAACTGCCTCTCCCCAGAAAGCAGCCGGCATTCCCGCGTGAAGCAGCATACAGCATGCAGCTTCTATGATGGTGCGATTCACCCTCTCGGCAGCACCACTCTGGGCATGTGCATCAGGGACAGCATACTGGCGCTGGATCCCAGCTTCAGCACAAAACGTCTCGAAGTCTCCAGAGACGAATTCTCCTCCATGATCGCAGCGGAGCACACGAACTAAACAGTCGTGTAGCTTTTCTACCAAAGCCTTGTATTGGCTGAAACAGGAGAACACTTCTGACTTATGAGCCAGCAGGTACACGATCAGGTACCGCGTGTAATCATCCAGGAAGGTGACGACGTAACGTTTGCCTCCCAAAGATTCAACCATAATCGAACAAACGTCCGAATGTACTAACTCAAGAACAGAACTTGCTCGAGAATGAGAAATCTGTGGAAAAGGAAATACGTGTTTTCCACCAACACAAGCTTCGCAGAAGGGCAGCGCACTCCCAAGCGCCACAGGAACATCCACCTTTTTGAGCTGTTGCTCGTTCACGTGACCAAGGCGCTCGTGCCAGGTTGCAAGTGTCACAGGTGGAAGGATCACGTGAGCATCCAGGCGGTAGAGCGTATCAACTGGAACTCCAAAAGCGACCTTGTCTCCAGTCTCGGCATCCAGCAACGCTCCCTGTGCTGTGAACAGAGTATCGAAGCCTACTTGAGCAGCAGTTCCAATCGACAGCAGCGTGTGTGTGAGTCCCGGAACATACGACACAGGATAGATCTCCCGGATTTCTCCAGAAGAGAGCTGAACCCTGATTGTTCCTTTGCCTAGCACGTCGTGAGCAGAGGAGTCACCGAGTCCCACGGCGTCACGCTCACACGGTTCTTGGTAGTCAAAGAACAAGGAAGCCATGGGCGTCATATGGAATGACGCTCCAGAATCCAGCCACAGCTCTGGTCCGAGCACGGGCTGGTGGCTGCTGCTTGCAGAGCGAGCCATCAAGAGCTTACGAGGAGTCCCAGAGCCCTTGTCTTTGTTTTCTTTGTCTTTGTTCTTGGCAGCTTTAGCACGATCAGCTTTCTTCTTCTTGCAATCCCTCGCCAAGTGTCCAGGTTTGTGGCAATAGTGACGATCAAAGTTCATGGCCATGTGAGATAGAACAGATGCGAGCGTGCTAAATGCAGGCGTGACGGTTGCAAGCAGCAACGCCCTGGCGCGATCGTCCGTGACAGGAGACCCAGCACCAGTCAATTCAGCCATTAGCCCTCGAATCCGTCCCACGTACACAGCAATGGTTTCATCCGTTTCCATGTGAAGCGCCATGATTCAGCAACATGGAAGAATTTACTGCTTGGGCCACGAAGATCGTGCGAAGTCCCATCAACGATGTTCCACGCTCGTTTCACAGAGAGGATCAGCCTGATTCTTGTCGCCCATGTGAAGAAATTCGTGCCACAGAGCTTCCATCGCCGCCAATATAATAGGGCAGGGTTACTATGTAAAATATCGATTTAGAAGATCGTGAGAGAAGACTGGTGGCGGCGGCGGCGGCGGCAGCAGCGGCGGTGGTGGGGTTGAAGCGGCCGTGACAGCAACGTCAAATCAACCAACCAGGATCGTCCCCGAAATCCGATACCATGTTGTGATGTGAAAAGGGATGGACATAACACTCATGAGCTCGTTCATTGTGTTCCGACTCTTTTTACATGACTCAAACTCACGTGGACATGCCACGTCAGCTGATCGACTCCCAATGGACCCTTGTGTGTTGAGGCCTGGGAACCTTGTGATGTCGATCAACTGGACCCTGATGTGAGAGTGTTGGTGGATTAGGCCAAAACCCTAATTCCAGGATCACATTGCTCTATCAAAATATTGATTGCTCGACTAAAATCTGGAATGGCGCAAGACTCCAGAAATTTCTCTACTGGAATGCTCCATCCATGCTTGTAAGAAGCGGCACAAAAATCTTGGAAAGGCCTGAAAAACTATAGTTCAATCTGCCTGGCGTTCCCCTTTGAACTAAGAGCTTTATTGAGATTTTTGCAAGCATTTTGTACTTGGACCTTTTGTCCAGAATCAAGTCCGACTCACTCCACGTCGTAACTCATCAATCTCATTTTCGTCAACCTGCAAAGTTGCCTCCAGAACTTCGTTCATGATGTCTGGAGTGGTCTGGAACAATGCTCTAGCAATGTCTGTTCGTCCTGGGTTTTGACTTCCAAGCGCAGCCACCGCAACCGTGTCCGACTTATCCAGGTTTCGCTGGAAGTGAACTAGTCCCCTGGGAAAGATGAACAGATCACCGGGATATAAAACCTTTGCAAACAACCGGTTGGAAGTTGACACAAATCCAACATAGAGGCGTCCTTGGAGGAGCCAGATGACCTCGGACGCTCGGGGATGGTTGTGCGGAGGATTCACGCCAAATGGACCGAATGCAAGGCGAGCAATGGAGAGTCCCTGCGTGTTGAGGCCTGGAAACAGTCTGATATCGATCAAGTCGGCTTGGATTCGCAGTGTGTTGTTTATGACTGGAGCCTGACGAAGGATTGTGGAGGTGAAGTCATCGGCAGTGACTGTGGTGGGATCTTTGCAAGGAACTCCGTTGATGAACACATTGGAGTTTGGATCTTCGACGCAGAAATCCTGGAGAGGATCCTCATCGCCCAACACTCCAATAATAGTTAAGCACAGAAAGAATGACACCGTGACAATTTTGATGAGAGCCATTGGTATAGAACACTTGAAATTGTGAAAACTCAAGACGAAACTACTTGGTATGAATCTGTGGCCTCTGCTCGCTGGTATTTATTCGCAGAAATGGCATCGAGAGCTATAATTTTTAATTGTTTCTCATGGTCATGTATACATTATGCAGAGACAACGATATGTCATGTCACCCGTTGGCGTGAAGTAGTGGATCTTGAGTGAACGAGCTCAAAAGAAGAGGAGCCGTGAAAGGTAGCATGGAAAATTCGGAGACTTATAAATCAGACTTTTTAAAACGTTTCTAGAACTGAAATTTCAACAATAAAGGAAACCTCTATCAACCGCAAATCTCCACGGTAAACAGTGCACACTTTGAAAAGTTGACAGAGATCCAGCCACGGAAAAACTCCGCTTGGAAGAATTAACTTAGCACAGCAATGACTCAATTCACTTCCATTCAAGGTGATCCCAAGGGCTGTGGATTAAAAGGCTCAAGCCTTGAATTATTTTTGTACTTAGAAGTGTGTTGTGTTAATTGTTAATGCCTCAGATCTTCTCAAAATGTGTGCATGCAAGTGTTACAAAGATTGTTTTGTCCAAGCTACTGGATCAATGAGCTTTCATCCTTATAAGGTGGGGCCAGACTTGGGCCACCTCTTGGATTTCAAGGCTCTCGTCACTGGCTGATCTTCTAAGCATAAAAAGTCCTCCTCATTCCCTGCTTGGCCCACAGCACGATTGTGAGGAGGTGCGAAGATACTTGAATAAAAGAATGAGGAACGTGTTGATGACAAATATAATAATATAATTTGATAGGAAGTCTGACTAAAGTAGAAACACAAAGAGACGCTAATGAACATAAGAGAAAAGGTTACTATCCTAGATCTGGCTTGCTGTTTGCTCTTTGAATTTTATAAGCTTTTATGGGTTAGAGACAAGGCTCTTCTGGGTTTGCTTCTAGCTGATTTATCAAATTAATATTTAATCTGCCGGAATCGAACCAGCAATCTAAGGGTTGAGTGTTATCACAAACTTAATAAACTCGTTTAAACCTTCTCAAACAACTTTTTGGAAAATGATTTGTATATGTAAAAAAATTGTCTCTCGACACTATTGAGCACTGCAAATAAATACTGTCGAGCAGAGGTCACAGATTCATACCAAGTATTTTGTCTTGAGTTTTTGCAATTTCATATACCAACAGCGCACTCTTTTTGTGCATCTTCTCCAGGATTTTTGCATTGAGGATCCAAACTCCAACGTTTCCATCAATGGTGTGCCATTGCAAAGATCCCAACACAGACTTCACCTCCACCATCCTTCAACACACTGAGAATCCAAGTTGACTTGATCGATATTAGAATGTTTCCAGGCACCTTTTTTTTGTTTCCTGCCTCCTAGTTTAATTAGGTCTTTCAATGGAAAAGTTGGATTTTCGCCAAGCTGCTCCTAGAAAAACTCGGTGCAGAGGCATCTGCAAAGGAATATCCCAGTCCTTGTATGCCTTCGGAAAAAATGCAGGGCATCAATCCGTTGCCAAGGGAAATTATTGCTTATTTTAATTAATATTAGCCTATTATTAATAGATGCAAGTAAAAATAAAATACTCATCAAACTTTTAACATGAGTATGTTTTTGACTTTCTAAACATACATGTGTTCAAGAAATTAGTAAATATATTAAACAGCAATAAAAGTAAAGTAAAAAGTAACCTTTGTTTATTTTACATCTACTTCTTAAAGAAAATGAGTACCTTCAGTTTTTGATAATACTTTTCTTAGGACCTCCTTGATCTATCTTAGTGGACTGAATCAATTTTTAAAAAGTAAATCATATAATAGTATAGCTTGATCCAAACAATCAAACCAAGCTGGAGCAAAACGTGGTGGTCATACACAAAACTTTGTCAGCAAAGAGGAGACGGTCGGCAGAATTTCACTCAACTTGTATACCCGCATAAGAGCCAGGTATGCTCAACGCTTTCAGCAAAACCTCATACAAAAAACAGGGAGAAAGAAAAACAACTTCTTACTTACTTAATAGGAGAATCATGCGAGTTCCTTGTGTCCATGAAAAGTGTCTGGAGGTGTCTCCACCTCCAACCAGCACTTGGAAACCACTCTAAAGTGCATGATGCATGAGTGGTCCAAGTCGACCAGCCATATGCTGTTGCTCCCATCGGTGCATATCAAGTTCTCGTACACTTTCACATCGCCAAGCTTGTCATAGCATGACACAACATGCCACTTCTCCCCTTGCATTTCCATGATGATCAGTCCCTCCAAATCATACACTGTACATTATGGCACCGTACACTATGGATATTGTACGGCAAGGAGAGATTCATCTACCACCAAATGTTGTGGATGGTGCACCTGAGAATATATTAGATTCTCTATTTGGAGATGGGTTTGTGTGAAGGAATATTTTGTTAGGTGAAAAGGTTACTTAACTTGTGAATTAACTTGGGAGCCTCTTAGGAATCTTACACATGCCCGTGAGCTTATCACGGAGTATGAAAATTATAATAAACAGTAGTTTTTGTAACCTTTGTAATAAATCTTGCAAATCAATAAAGTAATACATTTCTTTAAATTCACAAGTTTTGTTTCTTTCGTTCATTAGTTTTGGGTCAGTGTTGGCAGGTTGACTTTGACACTTCGGTGAATGGGTTTAATTCATAATTATAAGGATAACTATTATCGACTGATCACAAGTTCTTACCACTCTCTCATTGACTCATTTTTTAAAAGGGGTATGGTCATATAAACAATTTCTTCTACTAACTTATAATAATTGTCTAAATCTTCTCGATGAAATTGATTTCTACTCAGGGGAGTTAGGCCTCTAGCTCTTTCCCTATATCCCTATAGACAAGGGTGTATCATTCCTTTGTAAGTCAATTGGTACTCGGAGCAACAAAGGTGGCTAACTCTTTGTTAGTGACAACTAAAGGGTATTTGAGTCTTAATATTTTTGGATGTAAAGGAGAAGGTTCAAGTGTCTAATAGGGATAGTGGTTGGATTGTATAGCTAACCATCAAAGATATTAAATTGGCTTTTGCAGGGGTGTATTGCTCTTTGTTTTACGTTTGACTTGGGTTTAAGCCTAATCTTCATACTATGCTAATTGATGTGGTACTCACCTCCTCACGGTAAGCCATTGGTATATTAAAATTGTGTACACACCATTTGACATTGTTTTGCATGCAAATCCTGGTGTAAGCCACAAATTTTTCCTTTCCAACTTGCCAGCTTACCTCGTCTATCCGTCCAACACTGCCTTGGCTTTTGCTAAGTTCCCTCACCAAGGTTCCCACCTATGGTATCAACTCCTACTTGGTCCTACTTGGTTTCAACTACTCATTGCACAAGCAATAGAGCGTTAACCATCCATCCACAGATTCCTAAATCTCTCCCAATCCCCCTCCCCGGGTTGGACTGGACTTAAGGTTCGGCTACACTCCCCGCAGGCACAAGTAGCCAATCATACCAAGCCTCCAGGTTCTTAACACCCCTTGGTACCACAAGACTTGATCATGGGACCTTCTAAATCTCAAGTCTTGGGTGCAACACTTGCTTCAGGATGTTGGGGTGAAACACCATGGCCTAACAGCCCGATATGAGTACCTCTACCCCCCCACTTCCATCCCGAAGGAAGGCCCAAGCCCCTAGGAAGGGCGAGGGCCAATGAGCCGCAAGGTACTCAAGTGGGGCACCACTCCACATGAGCTGGGAGCACCACAGTCGGTTTCCCTTTTAGGAGTGGGAGCTGTTCTTGAGCACTTTCTGGGGTGGCCCCTCTGGCACCACCCAAGTTCCTGCTCACTCCCACCCAAGGACCCTCAGCCCTAGTCTCAACCTCAAGTCAGTTTGGAAGCACCACTGGAGAGTTCCTTCAAGACTGATTCCTGAACCTCACTATCCCTACTATACTTTTGGAACCCCCTGCAGCAGCCCCCCCCCTGGGAGACGCATGCTTTGGGCTTTCACCCCTTGACCCGTATTAGTACTCAGAATCAATCTCGGACTCGATCTCGGACTTGATCTCGAACCTGACTTTGGACTCGGTCTCGGACTCGATCTTGGACTCGATCTCGGACCCGATCTCGGACCCAACTTCGGACTCGACCTCGAACTAAGTCTCGGACCCAATTTGGATCTCAGACTTTGTCTCGAACTCGGTCTCGAACTCGGTCTTTGATTTGGTCTTTGATTTGGCCTCGAACTCGATCCCGGACTCTATCTCGAACTCGATCTCAGAGTCGGTCTTGGACTCGATTTTCGACTCAGTCCCATCCAATGAACTCTTTGTCATTTTGGTCATGCTTTCGGGGATCCTTTAACCTATGACACCTTGGAGAGTTGGTTCCTTACAACTCCACCACCCATAGAAGAAGTCCGATGCCCACATTGAACGTCTCTCTTTTTTTTTTTATCTTACGACTTGTTGACCATGTCTCCGGGGGCATCCCCCCACTTAGCAGTGTGCCTAAGTTAGCCTCCCCGGCCAAGAGCCCATGACAACGGAATATAGGTGTCCCTATACTCCTCACCTCACCACGCCATAGTATGGGGTTGGGACTTGAACCCAGCCTTGCTTTACTAGGGGGTTGGGACTCAAACCCAACCTCCGTAGAATATGTCTACGGATTCGACATCCTCGCGGGGAGTCGGGCGTAGTTCCCTACGCTTGGTCGAGCTAGCTAATCCATGCTAAATAGCTTACCTTCGGCACGCTTTCAGGTCCTAACATATGCCATTGCTCAACTTTACAAATTGATACTTTAATTGAACTTTGCATAAGTACATAGAGTTCTGCCTTGTAGAAATTCCTCCACTAAACCTCACGCGTTCGCTAGGTTCTCCTCCAGTTCCCATGTTGCTTCGCAGTATGGAAATCCTTTCCACTTCACATAGAACTCTCCCACCTCGCATCCTTGTCACTTGCTCTTGCACGCATTGAGGATGGACTCGACTTCGTATTCCTCTTCCCCTTGGATAACCTTAGGTAAAGGTCTTACTTGGTCCTTGCGAAGAAAATCCTCAAAGTACGGCTTGAGTAAGTTCACGTGGAACACTGGGTGCATTTTCCCCATCTCTTGAGGAAGTTGGAGATGGTAAGCCACTTTACCAATTCATGCCTCAATCTCGTAAGGCCCCGCGAACCTGCTTAAGGTACTCAAGATCAATTCATTTACAGGAATACATGCATTTTTACCTTTGGGTCAACTTCCGACTGATCCCATTTGGTAGCCTGAGGTTCTTGGTATTTAGCCACACCTTCTCCCCAGCTTAGAACTCTACATCCAGACACTTCTGGTTTGCGTACTTGGTTTGCATTTGTTGAGCCCGTTCCAAGGAATCCCTCACTAGATTCCAAATGTTGAGTCTTTCCACCGTGAATGCCTCCACTACGGGTAACTCTCCATGATACTTGGCTACACTGAGTTTCACAAGACTTTCAATAGCTCGCGTATTGATGACTTCCCATGGACTCACCCCGATGCTCGAATGTGGTGAGTTGTTATAACACATTTTCGCAAGTCCCAAATGACTTACCCAATCGGTCTAGTCTCCTGAGACATAACATCGCAAATAATCCTTCAGCTGCCTATTCACCCTTTCCATTTGTCTGTCTGTCAAGAAGTGTTAGTGCCATCAAACTTGACTTAATACCCAATACCTGTCTGTGGGTGGTAGGCTGTGCTGAATTTCAACTTGGTGCGATACTGTTCCAGGAGAGTTCTCTAGAACCTACTGGTGAAGATCTTATCTTGATCTGAGATAATCTCTTCTGGCCTTCCCCGCACTCAAACCACTTGTTCAAAGAACAGTTTCGCCACACCTTCCGCATCCACTTCCATTGTGGTGGGTATGAAATGTGCCATCTTCGAAAATAGGTCCACCACCATGAACATCGCATCGAACCCCTCGCTTGGGGGGAGTCCCATGATGAAGTCCATCGTAAGACATTTCCACAGACGATCTAGAATTTGGATGCTTTGTAACAAGCCCCCACTAACCTTAGTCACGGCTTTGACTTGCTGACATGTTGGGCATGTCTTTATATAGTCTTGGACGTCCTTAGCCATATTTGGCCAGTGGTACTTCCTTTTGAGTAAGCTCATCGTCTTGGGCACTCCACCGTGTCCTGCAAGAGGTCCGTCATGACACTCTTCTAAGGCTACCTTCCTTAGTTCCCCTTCTGGAACATACACCTTTGTTTGCTTGTAATAGATGAGTCCGTTGCGTTTTGCATAGCCCATTTTCTCTTATGTTGGCAGCTCACCTCTTTTGTGGGCTTCCCGTGCCTCTAGATTCTGCAGCAACACTTCTTGTGCTAGACCATCGTTCTCATATGCTGTCTGCACATCATCCCAAAAGGTTGCTGTTGTGCTGGATATCACTAACTTCAAGCTCACTTTTCGACTTAGCGCATTTGCCATGATGTTGCTCTTTTCAGGCTTGTACAAAATCTTGCAATCGAACTCGGCCAAAGCATTGGCCCACTGGCCCTATTTCCCTCTCAAATTGGGCTGTGACAAGAAGTGTTTCGTTGCCACATTGTCCGTGTAAACCTTGAAGTGTCTCCCAAGGTAGTGTCGCTACTCCTTGAGCGCCTTGACCACCGCAAACAATTCCTTCTCGTGGGCAGGCCACTTCTGTTGAGCCTTGTCCAACTTCTTTGAGAAGAACGCTACTGGATGGTTGTCTTGCTTCAAAATTGCGCCCCCAACGCAAAGTCTGAAGCATCCGTTTCTACCTCAGAGTCCGAAGTCTGGTAATGCCAACACGGGAGCCTTCCTTAACTTCCATTTGAGGTGGACAAATGCCGCCTCGCATTCTGCTGTCCATACCATCTTCCCTTTTCCTGTTTGGTCCGTTAAGGACAGGGCTACTCTCAAATAGTGTCTGATAAACTTTCGGTAGTAGTTGCATACCCCCAAGAATGCCCTTAACTCGTGTACATTCGATAGTCGCTCCCAATCCTGGATCGCTTGGACCTTCTCAAGGTCAACCTTGAGCCCGTCCTTGCCCACCACATGCCCGAGAAACTTTATCTTTTGTTGAGCAAAGTCACATTTGCTTTCTTTAGCATACAACTGGTGTTCTCTTAGTTTCTCAAACACCTTTCTCAAGTGTTCGGCATGCTCCTTTAGCGTTTTGCTATAGATCAGGATGTTGTCAATATAGACGACCACAAAGTGATCCAGATAGGGTACAGAGATGTGGTTCATCAAGGCCGAAAATGTTGCCGGCGCATTGCATAGCCCGAAGGGCATCACCAGAAACTCAAAGCTCCCATACCTCGTTTAACAGGTTGTCTTCTCAACATCTTCCTCTGCTACTCTGATCTGGTAGTATCCTAACCTTAGGTCAATCCTCAAGAAGTATTTTGCCTTTCCCAACCTATTGAACAGGTCCTCAATCCTTGGCAAAGGGTACTTGTTCTTCTTTGTATACTTGTTGAGCAACCGGTAGTCTATGCACATGCGCATAGATCCATCTTTCTTTTTCACAAATAACACCGGCGCCCCATACGGCGACTTGCTCAACTTAACATACCCTTTGTCTACCAACTCCTCTAGCTGGCGCTTGAGCTCCGCGAGTTCTTTTTCGTTCAAACGATAGGGGGGATGAACCACTGCCTCAGCACCCTCAACCAGCTCAATCTTATGTTCTATCGGTCGTGCGGGGGGCAACCCTGCCGGTAGCTCCTCCGGTATGGTATCCTAGAATTGGTCCAACACCCGCTAGATCACTAAAGGTACTTCTTCTGTTACTGTCTTTTTGTCACTTCTCACCGAGAGTAAGCACAAAAATGCTGCCTTGGTCCCTTTAGTGAGTTGTCCTCTCGTGGACACCAGGTTTAGGCACGAATCTTTGGCCTTGCATTGCCCTACCTTTAGATCTTGGGCCTCCACCCTGGATCTTCTTCCTTGGGCATTCACTAGTACCACAAGGTTCCTACCTTGTCCATGCAGGGCTACCACGATCCGATTAAACTAATCCATCCCGAAGATCACGTCAAATCCCGCCATGTCCAACACGGTGAAATCTATGTCTACTTTCCATGTCCCTACTTCGACTCTTGTTTGTCGAAGTACCTCATCGGTGCTTTGGCTACCTTGAACAAACTCTATAGTCCTTGGTTCGCCCAACTGCTGCACCGTTAGTCCGGCTTGCCAGACTATGTCTGCAGCCACAAAATTATCTGAAGCACCCGTGTCAATAAGGATTTTAACAAAGCTACCTCCGAGCTTCCCTCGGAAGGCTAATAGATGTCACGAATGACTCTCTACCAAAGTTGCTCGTATAATGAGTAACTTTGAATTAGGGACTGGATCACATACCTTAGTTTGGATTTCACCCAACTTAATGGCTATATTAGCTCTGGCCTTCTTCGGGTAGGGACATTCCCTGGAAAAGTGTCCCGCTTCACCGCAGTTGTAGCATACGTTGTTTCCTACGCTACTAAACGACTTGACCTTTTTATCCGTGGGTTTGTCTCTTTTCGCTTGACTCCCCCACGTACTTGCTCGCTGGCCCCCGGATTTGCCTTTCCGGAACCCAAAGGACTCGATCTTAAAGAAACTCTTTTTGAATTTCCCTTGCTATACGTCCCCCTTAGTTTGGCCCCTTTGCTAAACGTGGACCCCGACCCCGTCATGTTCCCCTTTCACAGGTTATCGTTGAAATGCACCTTGATGGCCGCATCCAACGCTTCCTTGTAGTTGGTCGGGTTCCATTGCATCACCTCACCACGAGCCCAGGTTTGTAAGCCTGATATGAAGGCATGGAACGCATCCATATCACCCATATCCGTGACCAGTATCCTCTTTGCCATAAATCCATTCACATACTCTTGAATGGTTCCGGTCTGCTTCAGCCTACTCAGCTCATCCCTTAGGTGCAGAGTAGCATTCGGAGGAACATATGTTGCACAGATCCTCGCCTTCATCATTTCCCAAGTGGCCACCGGTCCTTCGTTGGCCTTTGTTATTCTCCACTAAGACTTGGCATTGTCTGCCAAGTATGGTTTTGCACATAGGACCTTCTCCGAGCTCGGTAACCGCAACACTCGGAAGTAATCCTTCATATCGTAAAACTAATCCTCCACCACCTTATAGTCATTCACTCCCTTGAAGACCGGTGGGGGCTTTGGTTTGTACTTGGGAACTGCCTGAGGGACTAATTCCACTTCAGTCTGTTCAACCTTGTTTGGTTCTACCTCAGTCCCTACCGAAGGGTCTGCACCCTCTGCACTGCTAGCATCCACAGTCTTTTGCTTTTTCTTCTGCTTCTCGTCACGCTTTAGCTTGCGCACGAGAGTCTTCAGCAGGGCATTGGTTTATGCCGAGTAAAGAATTTTTTTGTTGATGCTACTCTCAATGTTTCCTAAGGTGTGGTGCTTGATAAATCACTAAACACGAAATTCTTGTCTTACCTTGCTCGAGCCATTGCATCCCAAGCTATAGCAGTCTCCAATCAGAGGAGGTTCCAATAAAGAACTCGCTGACGTGGCACCACTTGTCCGTGTGATCAGGGAATGTCTGTCCTCATCATAAATTGTCGAACATAGTCCACATCAAAGTAGGCATTTGAGGTGCTTGAGGCGGCAAGGGCGCGTGAGGCGGATGCGGTAAGGGCAAGAGCAATAATCAGTAAGTTCCTCTCTTGCTTTTCTTCTTGCTTGTGTATTTCGGTCTCATTGTGCAGATCTTCCGCGCGAGCAAAGTTCGTACTCATACTTGGAAAATGCGCATCAGAATGATGGACGGATTGTGACAGTCCACCGCGGCCATCTTTGGGCTCAGTGATGCTGAAATCGGGCCGGTTGTGAAAATGCTTGCAAGGAACGTCCCAAATCTCCTCACAAAGGTACGGGCCGACATCAAGCGGTGATGCTAAGATCATCATAGGAGTCATCTGGCTCCCATCCAAACTGCTGGCAAATCTGCCAGTGCGTGTGGGAGCTGGATGACTCCTACGATGATCTTGGCAAGGTCTACCAGCATGCAGCACAACTGGTACTTGGCCACTGTACCACGGAAAATGTTGACACCCGCAACTTCAGAAAGTGCTACCGGTTCCAAACTTGCAAGATCAGCAGTGGCCGACACCAGCTTACCTGACTTGGCTATTGGCATCGTCCATCCGACCAGGGTGGTATCAGGTAATGCTTACGAGTGGTGCGACATCTACGTGGAGTTTAAAAATGACAAATCCAAGCTTGCTGAGGGGTGTGGCCAGGTTCTGGACAGGGCAAAGAAGCGCCGGATAGGTGCTTGGGCCAAGAAGAAGGTGGTGTTGGGCAATGTGTCTATAGGCACAGATTTATTACTTATGATTGTATTCACAAATGCAATTGCATCATTTGTGAATGTGACCATAGGTAATAAATCTGTGCCTGTCTCTCATATTGTCAAAGGAGCTTGCAGAGTGATGGAGCCGCAGGTGTGACACCAGGAGTGGTGCATGTGGATAGTTTGGCACTGCTGGAACTCCTCTTCCAGATCTTCTGTGCCTTGCACTTTTTTGGCAACCATTTCACCATGAGGAGCTAGTGTTCCAAAGCTGGAGCCTTCCCTAAGTTGTGCAGTCTAATTTAGGCGAGATATGGGAGCTGGAGCTCGTCCACATGTACGTGAACTTCCTCTTCTGTGGAGGCTGCTATCTAGTTCGGCTGGATGATGGCAAGCAGCAGGTGATGCAGCCAAGTTTGCAGCCGAAGGATTTGGTCTTCCAATAGCTGATCTTGCATCCACTGGCAGCAACACGGATCTCATTCTCAACCTGGCTGAAGAGCTCAATTGGGATCACTAATATACTGTGGTTTGGCATGGCTTTACAGCTGTTTCGTTGGAAAAGCTGCCCAATCGTGCTCATGAGTTATATTGGTGAATTGCTACATGGCAAGACGCTTCCTATCCGAGATGCTACGGAGATGGGGGCCAGCCTACTGGAGACGGTGCTAAAGCTGCACAAGCTGGGGATTATCCACAGGGACATCAGCCCCAGGAAGGTTGCTTACCATGAGGGCAAGGAAGGAGTTGGTTTGGAGAGGTTCTACCTTCTCGACTTCAGGATTGCTGTATTTGTGTCAGACAATTGTGTTAGTGTGAGTTTGGCTCCATGAACTCGATGTTGGGCAATGGGATTGATGCTTCAGCAGATCTCGAGGGCATTCTGTATACAATGGTAAAGGTGACCGGGATGGATCTGCCATGGTCGGCTGCTGCCCAGGAGGAGGATGGGGACTTGGTAGTTACCATCCGGTGCCAGGTGCTGGACAAGGGCTTTCTTGCAGAGTTTGAGGAGCCTTCCTTTAATCAGTTGCAACAGGTAGTGTTCAACGTCCACCCTGATGTTCCTTCACCTCATATGGTATGTGATGATCATTTCCATTGTTTAGCTCAATCTGGCTATTACAATTTAAATGGAGAGTAACTTTTAATAATTTCCTATTTCCAAAACATTTTTTTAGGATATTTAAGGATTTATGAAAATGTCAACTAAAGCTGTTATTGTGCATCTAGCTCCCTTTTAGCAACTTCTATGTGGTAATGAATCACTTCTATGGTTAGATTTAGTTAAAATAATTGATCTTTGGTTGGATTTATCTATAATAATTAATCTGATAGTATGATGTTAACTTCTCGAAAATATTTTATATTATATTGCCAAGGTGTGAGGGCCAAGTGTACGGTTACGATGCCATATACTAATATTAGCAGTTCGTTTGTCTTCATAGTAGATCAACAATCTCCTCCTTTGACTCTGGAGCAACAATTGGTACAATTGCTTGATGCTATGCACTTGCAATTGAACAACCGAACTCAGTTGATGGCGGCATTCACGGCACGTAGTACAACTCCTCCTACTTTTGGTGCTAATCCTCGCGTTTGGCCGGAGTTCTTTCGCGGGAATCCTGGGGATGATGTGTACCATTGGTTCGATCACTTCATAATGATTGCCACATATCATTCTTGGGATGATACTTGACGTTTACGTGAGTTTCCCACATGTCTTCAAGGGACGACGTTGCAGTGGTACAATGGTTTGAGCGCAGCCACTCGTGAGGATTGGAGTGTTCTCCCAGACATTTTCAAACGTGCCTTTGGACATGCTGACGACTGTGACAATGCCTTCTAACAATTGCATCGTCTTCACCAAGGGCCATTTGAGTCGGTGATGCAATTTGGTGTTCGTTTCCGAAGTCTTTTGCTTCGTGCGGAGCCAAATATGTCAAAGCGGATCAAGCTAGGAATGTTGTGGCCAGCACTTCATCAAGATCTTGTCAGAATTGTGCATGCACTTGCTCCTGCCACCCTTGATGATGCTCTTCGCTTGGCACAATGTTATGAGACATCGCCTCTTCCACTTCTCGCTGCACGTCCTTCAACTCCACTTCTTGTGGGTGATGGTCCTGTTCCAATGGAGGTTGATGCTGCTACTGCTCGAGTCCAAGGCCAAGGGCGAGGATGTGGTCGTGGCCGTGATGTTCACTGCTGGGCATGTGATGAAGTTGGTCATACTTATCGGTGTTGCCGGCGTTTTCCGGATTGGCGACCCCATTTCCTAGGTGGAGACCTTGGCGTCAGCAACGTCCTATTGGTGCTGCTGTCGTGGAAGGTTTGGACACCGAGATACATCCGGGAAACGAGGAGTCGCACGAGTAATGGAGGGACCTTGCGCGAATAAGTCAGTGACCCCTCCATCTTTCTTTCGGGAGTATCATCAAGGGGTTCACTCGGCACCAATTCATCCAGTGTTTACTTTCCAAGCTCGTCTTTATAACAAGAGGTCTCCTATTATCCTCTCTGTGTTGGTTGATATAGGTTTGAGTTTATCTTCTATTGCTCGACCTATTGCCACACGTTGTCGTCTACACTTGCGTCGTGCAGTGGAACCAGTTTTCATTCTTTATGGCAACTGTCGTACACATGCATGTGCATGGGATGAGGCAGATCTAGTTGTGCGTGTGGGCGATCTCGAGCTTGAGTTGCAGTCGTTGCGGGTGGTGTCGAGTCAAGTTTTTGACCTCATTCTTGGTATGGATTGGTTGCAGCGCAATCATGCCAAATGTGACTTTGAGGCTTCTCCCCCTTGTCTCATACTTCCTTATGTTTAATCCATTCCTTTCACTTCCGTACCTCTTCGTCCCTCTACTTCTACCTTTGCTTCCATTACTTTTGTTCCCCCACTATTTCCTCCTGTGTTTCCATCTTGTTCTGCTCTTCCCTTTTCCGATCCTTCCGACAATCTTTGTGTTGCAGCAGTTGACCGGCTCATGAAGGAGTATTCTGATCTCTTTGAATTTGACCTATCGTCTGGAGCCAAAATTGCCACACGTCATCCAATTCCAATTGGGGATGCTTGTCCAATCAAGGTTCCTGTTCGTCGTCGGTCACCAAAGGAGATCAAGATTTTACGTGCAAATGTCAAGGAAATGTTGGAGAAGGGTGTTATTTAGAAGTCGTGGAGTTCTTGGGCATGTGAACCTTATCTTGTGACGAAGCCTGATGGGAGTATTCGTTTTTGCATCGACTATCGTCCATTAAACGACGTAATGATCCCGGATGTGTACCCTCTTCCTCACACTGCTAATCTCTTGGATCATCTAAGGCGAAGTCGTTGGTTCACCAAGCTAAATCTTGCTTTTGGGTACTGGCAAGTACCGATAGCCGAAGAAGATATTCCTAAGACTGCTTTTTATACACCATTTGGTTTGTATGAGTTCTTGGTGATGCCATTTAGTTTAAACAATGCTTTAGCAACTTTTCAATGGATGATGGACGAGGTTCTTTACGATATGCCGGAGGTGACTGCTGACTTTATTGATGATGTCTTGATCCACTCGGAGGGGACATGGGAGGAGCACGTTCGTGATGTTTGTAAAGTGTTGGATCGGTTACGCGACGTTGGTTTAAAGCTGAAGCGGTCGAAGTGCGTATTTGGATCCAAGGACACAACTTATCTTGGGTACCGTATTTCTCGTGAGGGTTTGCAAGTTGATCCTGACAAACTTGTGTCTGTTCTAAAATTCCCTACTCCGAAGTGTGTGAATGATGTGCAACGCTTCTTGGGCAAGGTGCAGTATCTCAGGCGTTTTATGGATTTTCTAGACGAGGATTTTGTGCCGTCAGCAATTGTTGTACTTGACGTTCAGTGTCCACAAGGTGCAAAGCAAGATCTACCTTCGTTTGATGAGGTTCGCGAGGCTCAAAAGATTGAGCTGTGGATTCGAAGGCTTCGAGATAGTTTTGAGAATCCTGTATCACTTGTTGATGACTTTCCTTTCCGGCATTTACATTCTCAATATTGTCTTGAAAATAGCCTTCTTTATTTTGTGGGGACAGATCTTGATGATCATTTATGGCTAGTGGTGCCTTTTATCTTTATTCCGCAATTTCTCCATGCCTACCATGATTCTCCTGTTCTAGGTGGGCATATAGGACATCGTCATGTAATCGAGAAGCTACGCAAGTCTTTCTATTGGCCGGAGATGCAACGTGATATTATCCGGTATGTGCGTAGCTATGTTTGGTGCCAAGCTCGTAATACTCCCCCTCGGGCTGCAGAAGGACGGTTGGAGTCAATTGCAGTTTCCCGTCCATTTGAGTTGGTGGCGTTTGATCTTATGGGACCTTTTCCACGGTCGACTACTGGCAATGAGTATGTTATTATTGTTTATGACTATTTGACTTGTTGGGTGGAAGTTGGTGTTCTTGCTAGCGCCTTTGCAACTGCTCTTGGATACTTCCTCCTCAATTGAGTGGTGTTCTAGCATTCTTGTCTAGAGCGGATTCTTTCGGATAATGGTCCCACATTTATGGTTGAGGCATTTCATGTTTTGACGTCTCGGTTGGGGATTCACCACACTTTCACGAGTGCTTATCATCCACAATCAGATGGTTTGGTGGAATGGCTCGTTCGGACGTTCAAGGGGATGATTACGAAGTATGTGAACTTTCAGCATTCGGATTGGGATGGTTATTTGCCGTCTCTTCGGTATGCATATGTTATTGGGGTGCAGAGTTCTGTTGGTGCTTCACCATATAAATTCTTATATGGTCATGATCCAATATTACCAATGGAGCTAGGTTTACCTTCGTGATTGCCACGAGCTACGGATGCTAGATCATGGGATCAATATTTGACGAGCATTCTTCCACTTGTCCGAGCGGAATCTGCCAAACACTTAGGCCATATATAAGTGGGACAACAACAACGCTACAACTCCCATCATCGTCCACTTGCGGAGTACAAAGTGAATGATTTAGTGTTAGTCCATTTTTCCCATTTTACGGTACGTGGTTTATCTAAGGGGCTTCTTGCACAGTGGAAAGGACCGTATCGGGTGTTGCGGCAAGTTGGACCACAAGTTTATGAGGTTCGGCATGATATCCAGCAAGCCGATCCTCCAAATATTGTGCATGTGCAGCAATTAAAACACTTCATACAAAGGGATCAGGAGTAGTTAATACCATCTACAGATCCGCCAATGCCTCCTCTTGATGTTCCTCCAGATCCCAGCCCGTCTATAAGAAAACTCTGATGGTCTTCCATTATTCCGAGAGGAGGGGATGATGTGAGGGCCAAGTGTACGGCTATGATGCCATATACTAATATTAGCGTAGTGGGATTTTGGTAGCCGTCAAATTGGTTTCAATCCGGACTACTCACTTTTGTATATAAGCTATGGTTTTTGGGTTAATTGATATGTACATTTCTGTATTCCCTTTCCATATTCCATGCACTCACAAAGGGAAATTCTTGCTTATTTTAAATTAATATTAGCATATTTTTAATGATAAGATCAGATGCAAGTAAAAATAAAAATACTCATCAAACTTTTAACATATTTTTCAATGAGTATGTTTTTGACTTTCTAAGCATACATGTGTTCATCTACATTGATAGAAAATTAGTAAATGTATTTAAACAACAATAAAAAGAAAAATTGTCTGGAGGTGTTTCCACCTCCGACCAGCACGTGGAAACCACTCCAAAGTGCATGATGTGTGAGCCATCCGAGTCGACCAGCCATATGCTGCATCGGTGCATATCAAGTTCTCACATACCTCCACATCACCAAGCTTGTCACAGCACGACGTGACCTGCCACTTCTCTCCCTGCATCTCCGCGACAATCAGTCCCTCCAAATCTTCCGTGTTGTCATCCTCAATCAGCACGAAAATTCGGCCCGGATCCAACAGCACAAACGCCCACCTGGATCCCAACTCCAACTTGGTCATGTTGTATTGCAAAACCTCCACGTCTCTGTGCAAAGGATCACCGCCACACCGTGATGCAACATCGGATAGAAGCTGTTGTTGTGAATGGTACAGCCCATGTCTGGGTCGCCCCTCCGGCCCGACGGGTACAAGTCCCCATGCACGGACCACTGCCTGAGGGCTGAGTCGTAAACGTAGAACGCAAGCGAGGGCCTGTCGAAGATAGCCACGCGAAACTGTGGCGTCGATCGATCCCTGTCGCGGCTGTACACCACCATCCGACTCCAGTCGATGGGCACTGGTGGCAAAGGAACTGTCACCGGGGAGGAGTTGATATCGCTGTAGCGCCACACGTAGATGGAGGAGGGCTGATCCAAGTCCCCAAACGTGGCCAGGCACAGCAAGCCTGCGTCGGTGCTGGCGATGGTCATGCCCTCTGGGAGCGTCTGGAAGAGGCGCCACTCGCTGCGCGGGGAATTGTCGACTGGCTTGACGAAGAGGGATTTGGCGAGCCTGAGGGAAAGGTGAGGAATGCAGCCACAGCATACTTTTCACTGTAGCGATGAAATTTTCACAATTTCCAAGCTTCTGAAAGACACAAGATTAGAAACCGGTTGCTTACAGAGTTCCCCAAACTCGGAGAGAGGTAATGCTTGAGTAGAAACGCGTGGCTCAGCAAACCATCCGGGAAGGAAGTCCCTTGAAAACGAAAGTATCTGGAAACAAAATCGCATAGAATGGATCAAGAGTCCTCCAAAACTCACCAGAAACATCGCTGAGATCCGCTGTGAAGCACAGTGACGTGTGGCTTCTCGGAGAGAGCTATGCCTTCAATGGGCATCTGGAGAAAGCCGACAAGATCTTCTGTCGAATGCCCTTGCGACACGAGGTAACTTAGACAGACCTATTCTCCGCTTTTGGAGACCATGGAGGGGTCGAGGAAGCTACAGAGAGATTAGATAAAATGCCCAGATGGGATGTCGTTCCTAATTGCAACAAATGCCCAAGAGGGGCATATGGTGTTAAAACCCGGTAGGGATATCGTCTCGTGAGTTATAGATGCAATTGGCTGCGTCTCCCAACTGATGGAGCTCCTCGCGAGGATGCCGCAGCACAATCGAAGCTAGGGCCAGTCCCGATGATCGTAGCATATGCCCAGAATGGGCCTTCTTGAGGAATTAGGGCAGATACCCAATGTTTAAAGAGTAAATCAAATCATATGGAACATCGTATCTAATCTATAAGGTTTACTTAATCGATCAAACGAAGCTCCCTCAAGAGATTCTCGTCCCTTAACTGTACAGTAAAACGGCAGGCCTTACAATTGTATCGCGGCTGCGTGATCTTGTGATTGTTAAAATCAAGAAAACTGGAGGGCTCGCCACAAGTCTTGCAGCGCAGTTTGATCCCACTTGCTCTCTTGAAATCTTCTCGGGTGGGGCTTCCTTCATGAGCTCACGCCCGCCCAAGCGTGAGCTCCCGGAGCGACAGCGCTGCTTGACACATCTAGACTATTACGGAGACCCTAGCCCTTGCATGACTGATATACCCAATTTCCAAAAGGTATTTATCTAAATAAAGCAAACTGACGTGGAGTATCAGTAGCGTATGGACCAGTTGTTTCTAGGAGCTAGAAAGTTACCTCAATTCGTGGAAGGAAAAGAGTTGCTGGCATACTCTTTTTTTAATTTTATGGTTATAGCACTCTCGCGCGAGCAATGACCTACTGGAAACTTCCACATATTCAAACGCACCAACTGAATGAAATGACTCAATGATCTGTGAAAGTATTAAATGATCAACTGTGGAACACGGGCAGCAAACCTTCACTGAGCGATTAAACAGCATTGTAATCGGACTCTATTAGAAATCGCTACTTTGTGTTACACACTTACACTTGAATGGAGGATAGCGGGCCTTTTAACGGTTCTCCAATCCAACGAGTGATGCTCTGAAAGGATTGCCGCGGATAATGAATGAATATACAGTGAAACATACGTGATGTCGAGCGGCACGCCCCGCTGGTTACGAGTTTATGTAGTTTAGAGTCCCATACTCCTCAGTTGGGTACAGGTGGACTGTAAAGACAATCTTATGATACTCGCAAAGGGTACAAAACATATCCCGATTGAATCACAAACCGGTTTACTGACTCTCCCGAAGCAATCACAGATTGAAGAAACACGAACAAAACCAATGTTTACCAGATATGTAACATCTTCAGCTCTGCCTCCTCAAATTGCAATGGCAATCTAAGCCATAGCTGAAACAAACCTCTTAGGATCCAAAACCATCCTGCTCCCAGGCCTTGGAGAACCTGATTGACACAGCTCGCCTATTTTGCACAGCCAAATACCTTTGGAGTTTGAAATGAACACGCCTGGTAAGAACGACAGAAATCAGAGTGGAAACAATGAGACGGTAGGCCTCCTCGATGTCATCCGTGCAAGATCACATAGCCAGTGTAGCATGACTACGGATGAAACCCTGGGCGATTCCTCCAATCCAATCGCCCCACGCACTGCGTGCTGCCCCATTTCCATGTCGCCATGGATCCAGCAAGTAATCCTCTGGATTTCTCTAGTAAAGAGAAGAGTGGCAAGTAATCCTTTGGATTTCTCTAGTAAAGAGAAGAAGCAGTTACTTCTTCAATCTCGGCACTTCAGTTTGATGGTGGGCAACTTTACCATGTGGGAAATGATGGTGTGTGCTAGCTCATGAGGTATCTAAAGTTTTTTCTGCATGTCATGAATCACCTTTTGGAGGACATCTTCGTGAGGAAGCTAAAATCGAGTTGGTAAAGAGGACAGGATATTGGTGGCCAACTATGCACCAAAATATTTCATTGTGAGGGGTTGGGATCCATGTCAAAAGATTGAGAAACCGTCAAAAGGACATATGATGCTATTGTAGCCACTTTTGCCAATGTTGCCATTCGAGAAATGGGGAATTGATTTTTTTGGGCCTTTTCCAACAAGCAAGCATACTCATTGCAAGTACATATTAATTTATACTGACTATGTGACCAAATGGGCCAAGGTAAAAATGTTGAAGGAAGCTACAATTAGAAAAGTTGTTGAGTTTTTGTATGAGTAAATTATTACTAGGTTTGGTTGTCCTTTGGAATTAGTAGGTGATAGAGGTTTTTATTTCTTAAACGAAGTGGTCGCTGCATTCACTGAATTTTATAGTTTGAAGCACAGAAAATCTATTCCATATTATCCTTGTTATAATGGACAAGTGAAGCAGACAAATGGTACTCTTTGTCCTATTATTTCTAAGACGTGCAGATGTAATCGAACTGGTCTGCAAAGTGTAGGATGAACACCTCAAGAATATTTTATTCAAGTTTGCCTTTAATTGGAAGGAAATGCACCTCAAACCACTGTAATGGAGGTTTTATGAATTCTGCAGGTGAAGAAACCCAAGGCGAAACTAGCTTGCTAATCCCATGGCTTGGCTTGACTGAATTTGTTCTGGAACATGTGGAAAATAAGTATGTAAAGTTCCACTTGTTTGTGGATTGGAAAATAAATGTTTTGACCCACCATTTACACATACATAAGTTTCTTGAGCTCTACATACAACTATGTATATGTTGCTTACATATGTATAAAAATTCCTATATGCATGCTGAACACATTCTAAAAATTGTGCCGCAATAGTGCCATGCTTTGCAATACCATAAAGAGCTCAAACTCATTAAAGTGGCATATGGCAGCCAAAAGCTTATCCTACAGCTCCTCTTCACTGTTGTAGAACCATGACAAACACAATTTGTTCAAACATGTGCTAGAGGTTGGCATCCTTGGCATCTCTTGCCACCCTACAAAACTCCTCAAAGTGCTGCAGGTGAATGCATGTTGCAATGGAGAGAAATTTGGTGCCTGTTGTGTATGCCTACAGCCTCAACAAACTGCAATAATCCAATCCTTGCACAACATTCCAAAACTGTTGTCAACTGCTCTCATTAAGCAAGTCCCTATTGCACACGACAAGCCATTCCAATGCAGTGAAGTTCTCATGCAGCTGCCTCCATGAAACAACATAATACGTGCATCTCTAGCAGTGACTAACGTTGACATTCTTTAGAAGTAGCCTTTTGTCTACAAGAGGCACCATATTAGCTTATGAAATCAGATGCAAGTCAAAATAAAACTTTTAATATATTTTTCACTTATGAAATGGCATACTTAGTAAATATATAAAAAGTAAACTAAAAGGTAAGGTTTATTTATTTCATTTATGGAATTGACTTCCGTTTTGCTTAAGGAATACTTTTTCTTTCCAATCATGGACCCGCTTAAAAAGATACGTTGATCTAGACGATCAAACGAAGCTAGGTTTATGGAACAAAAAGTGGTGGTCACACAGAAAACTTTTGCAGCAAAGAGGAGACGGTTGGCAGGACATAAATTTCGCTCAACTTGTATACCCGCATAAGAGTGCTGCCAGAAGAGGAGGAGACAAAACCTTATACAAAAAACAGGAGAAAGAAAGAAACAACTTACTTAACAGGAAAACCACGCGAGTTCCTTGTGTCCTTGAAAAGTGTCTGGTGTCTCCACCTCCGACCAGCACTTGGAAACCACTCCAAAGTGCATGATGCGTGAGCAGTCCGAGTCGACCAGCCATATGCTGTTGCTCCCATCGGTGCATATCAAGTCCTCGCACAGTTCCACATCGCCAAGGTCGTCACAGCACGACGCGACCTGCCACTTCTCTCCCTGCATCTCCGCGACGATCAGTCCCTCCAAATCTTCCGTGTTGTCGTCCTCGCTCAGCACGAAAAGTCGGCCCGGATCCAACAGCACAAACGCCCACCTGGATCCCAACTCCAACTCGGTGGTGTCAAGATCCGCAATGCTCCACGAACCGTCCCACATGTTGTATCGCAAGACCCTCCACGTCTCCGTGCAAAGGATCACCGCCACACCGTGATGCAACATCGGATAGAAGCCGTTGTTGTGAATGGTACAGCCCATGTCTGGGTCGCCCCTCCGGCCCGACGGGTACAAGTCCCCATGCACGGACCACTGGCTGAGGGCTGAGTCGTAAACGTAGAACGCAAGCGAGGGCCTGTCGAAGATAGCCACGCGAAACTGTGGCGTCGATCGATCCCTGTCGCGGGTGTACACCACCATGCGACTCCAGTCGATGGGCACTGGTGGCAACGGAACTCTCACCGGGGAGGAGTTGATATCGCTGTAGCGCCACACGTAGATGGAGGAGGGCCGATCCAAGTCCCCAAACGTGGCCAGGCACAGCAAGCCCGCGTCGGTGCTGGCGATGGTCATGCCCTCTGGGAGCGTCTGGAAGAGGCGCCACTCGCTGCGCGGGGAATTGTCGACTGGCTTGACGAAGAGGGATTCGGCGAGCCTGAGGGAAAGATGAGGAATGCAGCCATGGGAGCGCGCATACCCTTCCCGGAAGCTGGGAGCGTCGATTGCTCGTCGCCATTCGCGGCACACGCACCTCGCCTGGCACAGATCGATCGCGGACAGCTTTAACAAGACGAGCTCCAGCTCCGCCATGAAATCGCCTCTCGAGACGCGCTGCATTCTTGTGCCCTGGGTAAAGAACAAGAACGAGAAGGTATTTCATGTTATATACTTTACTTCTAGGAATTAGGGCAGATACCCAATGTTTAAAGAGTAAATCAAATCATATGGAACATCATATCTAGCCTATAAGGTTTACTTAATCGATCAAATGAAGCTCCCTCAAGAGATTCTCGTCCCTTAACTAGATGGTAAAACAGCAAGCCTTGGATCTTGTGATTGTTAAAATCAAGAAAATTGGAGGGCTCGCCACAAGTCTTTTACCGCAGTTTGATCCAACTTGCCCTCTTGAAATCTTCTCGGGTGGGGCTTCCTTCATGGGCGGGCGTGAGCTCTGCATGGTACAGCACTGCTTGAGACATTTAGACTATTACGGAGACCCTACCCAACGTCCAAAAGGTATTTATCTAAATAAAGCAAACTGACGACAAATGTTAGTAAATAGCATTGCTGTAATTATTGAAAAAACAAAAAGATTGCAAGTAATAGCGTACAGCTTGTGAGATACTTCATCAAAGTGGACCAGTTCACAAGGAGAATCTACGCAGACCCTCCAGTCAACAATGGTCAACTTGGAAGAGACTGACTCACATAAACTTACAGAACTTTCTGCTTCACTCCAAAACTCCACAGCCGCATGTATCCAATCCTTTGATCGTGATGCAACTGCGCTGGCCTTTGCTGCTCCCATCGTTGTTGTGATTTGCCTGGACATGGTCAAGCGCCTTTCTGGCACTCAAGCCAATCTTCTATCCCAGCAGACGAGAGATGAATGTTAGAACTTGAAATCTTGAATACAGGCTGCTTTCGTTCTGTTCTTGTGCTGTGTAGCGCCCAACACCAAGAGATAGTTTTAGTGTGCCATTTGAGCTTAAATGTCAAAAATATGTGTGTCCGAGTACCTTTTTGTCCACCTTTCTGTCCGAGGCATTGACGTCTTCGAAACCAGCAGCGTGAAGTTTGGCACGAACCTGGTGCAAAGACAGAAAAAGGTAAGCAGAAGGTTAAGAGAAGAAACAAGAACGAGGGGTGAATCTTGTGTTGTCTTTATGCTGGGCAGTCATAGACGACATGGGACACAGTCTCTACATCTGTTTTGCATAGTGGGCAGTACTGCTTCTCTCGTGGGGTGAAGTTCGACAGGCAGCGAGTGCACGCTTGTCCTGTATTTTGTGAGGGTGTGCCTGGTAGCGTATCCTGTGGCATTGTGGATGTTGGGGCCAATGAGCCTGGGGTTCTCATATGTGGTTGGGCCATATGTTAGTTAATCAGTTACTCAAGATACATTTGTAATACTCATGCGAGTGGCTGCAAGGGAAACCCCTATGGAAGGAAATGCTATTGTAAGCAGAGAATTCTTTATGGTTACTATAAAGTAGATTTTATGTATGTTATGGTGTCAATGATCAATTGTGGTTGTGGTTTTCTCTTTTCATAGATTTCCCAAGATTTTTGAAGTTTTGAGTGTTTCCGTGGAAGAAAAAGAGGATTCAAAGAATATTCAAGATATTCCAAGGGATCCCAGCAGCTAGCAGTTAGAGATGATGCCGTGGCATGCTAGTATGGAATAAATGTATGGATGGACATGTATGGTGATATAAAGGAGAGGAGAGAGAGTAGGGTCACTACTTTTGTACCCCTTTTCGAAGCAAGGAAATGAAATAGCTTCTCATCTTTGGCACACTAGACAGGGATGTGAGTGGCCTTTGGATCTTGAGGCTGCTACTTGGGTGGTCTTTTCTGCTACATTCGGGACATAAAGCTCTTGTAAGGAAGGTATGAAAAAAATGGGATAGTTTTGGGATCCTTCCGGATGGATCAGCTAATAGGAAATAGAAAGTACTATTATAGATCAGTAATCTTAAGATGGATCGAAGAGTTTTAGGATCGGGTTCTAGGTTGTAGCGCACGTGGTTTTGACCCTTTATCCTATGGTGATTTACCATAGGATAACATCACGAAGCGGTACCTAAACCATCTTTGTGCCACGTGACAAATGCCATGTGTCACATGCCACATGTCCACGCCACGTATCCATAGGAACCTGAGGTTTTGGGCCACTAAACGAAGGTACCAAGCCTACCCTTAATACCAGGAGTTAGTCTCTGGGACAAGCTCGAAACTTACTAAATATGGAATGGCGTTAGATTGCGAATTTGGACACGGGACGAACACCATTATGTTCAGACCGATCTCTACATTCCGTAGACATGCCAAATGAGCAAATCTGGACACTTTCCATAAATAGCATTTGGGACCGAATTGAGACTAACGCTAAGGGCATGATAGTGAAGGTGTTTGGCAGACATGGTAAGCTATCATCTAGCGAATATTGAGGGACCAAACTCAATATTGCGGGGGTTCCCAACACTAGCAAGTGCAAGCCAACATCATGAGTTTCTCATCACCGTGTCAAGTCTGTTTGACTAAATGACAACTTAGGATTTCCTTCCTTAGTGCCCTTCTGGTCTAAGTGCACATATGATGACCAGTTTCTCAACTAGCTTAGGCGGAGACTAATAACGGGTCCAGCAATACCGACCTCCTGCCATCGTGGCAGTAAGGAAAGAATATCCGAAAGGACTGGCCGACAGGTAACTTTCGATACCTGAAGTCACATTCGCGACACTCTCCCCCCCTAGGGAAGATCGACGTCCTCGTCGATGCACACTCGAGTCTAGAATACCGCCAAGGAAAAAACTCCAGAAAAAGTTCACGGTATTCACACTATGTGAGAAATGCACCAACTTAAATGAGTTAGGAGGCAACCTCTTTATCTAACGCGGATGCGCTACCAGCTCAGACACCTTCCGGCCGTCGCCGACAAGGAAATGACCAACGGAGTCAGCCACCCTTGCTGCTCTGGTTGTCATCCAACTTACAAAAGTGTGATATACCCTGCCCACAGAGACATAGAGAGAGGAGCCAGGGGTCCCAACCCTCATGAGCAAAGAAACCAAACCCGTCGGTAAGGTTTAGATAGACTATTGTAAACAGGTAGTTAGAGTTGTTTACACGGTCACGCCCTTTCAACGGAATAAAGAACATCGACAGAGAGGCGGGTTATGTGACCAGTCGACAGTAGCTACCCCATGACTAAAGATTTCAACATGCACACAAAGTGCCGAAGCCAATCTGCCCATTACTGGCCCAAACTCAAAGATCAATAGATGTACATTATCAAAGTCAGAGACAATGATATCTTAGAGACTTGATTACCAGTGATGAAATCTTAGATTAGAACACAAAAGTATTCTAAGTAAGTTATCATCCGATAAACCAGTAGTATAGGATAGGAACCACCAAGATTATCATAATTGGTAAACATAGGAATCACCATTCAACAAAATTCAATAGCAAGGATATTATCAAAGAAACTCAATGATAAAACTTAACTATCAAACATCGCAGATAGAATGCCAAACAACTTACGAAAGATAACTCAAAGAACACAAAGTATTATTAACTGACAAGCAAAATGCTTGCGAATGTATCACCCAAAGGAAATAACATCCAAATCTATCAAAACTAACTCGAGCAACAACCAATAGAAGAAAATGAATGCGGTAAAACCAACAAACACTCAATCCTGCCAACTATCACAAAAGCCAATCTGAATAAATCCCAGCCAACAATACCAAGGAACTCAAGTTGCCTAAGCAAGTGTCAGCAACATCCTACTGATGTCTCAAACCCAAGAGACCAATCCAGAGCAAACCACAAAGAACATGTGGTATTGCGAAAAGCTATAAGCCATCAAAGAGAACAACTAACCATCATGAAAGATCATCAATCATCCTATCAATAGAGAAATGCATAATCATCATCAAAGAAAGAATCTACTATCCCGAAGAACAGCAAATCATTTTATACCAACAATAATCAAGCAAAACCCTTGACAAGGATAATCAACTATCTTAGATGATAGTCAATCATCACCAATGATTGCTAGATGCAAAAACTAACGTCAACATCGAAGCTAATGAGCCAAAATGCCTTCCCAACAACTTCTAACAAATGGAACAATGAGCATAAAACTCATAGAACCAAAAGCTCGAAGAAGTCTATAGCCAAGTCTTTCCTAACAATGATCACAAGTCTCGCATAAACTAACTTCAATGCTAAAGAAGAAATCATGGCACAATCCACAATATCCTCCTCAACACATCCATAAGCTATACTACATAATGCAAAGCTAATGAAGAGCATGTTTGCATCAATTCAAAAGCTAAACATAACGAAGCTATGCTCAACAAGTGATCACCAAACGATCCTCCATGAATCCATCTATAGCAAAACATAACTCACTTCATAGCAAGCACAAGAAGAATCATTAATGATTGATATATCTAAACTGAAATTCAGCAAGGATTCAATCACTAACTCTTTCCTCTTATAAAGCTAGCATAGTCCACGACTGAACCACTTTTCAAGGAAAAGTCAAAGCTCAACCTTTACTAAATAATCTCGTCTAGAACACAACTAACTCAAACTTGCCACTCAGTTCACTTGAATGTCAACAGAGTTGCTAACTAACAAATGTGCGAATGCTAATAACACAAAGCTATAGCCAAATCATCGACACTATCTCCATTAAAACTAATGAAACCCCAAACCCATCTTATAAAGAGACATCTCATTTCACTCAAATCTTAACATCAACAATGTCAACGACAAGGCATCACTTCAATGCCATCAACACCATAACAAAGTTAGAAGAAAGCACAAGTGAATCACCACTCAAATCTCTCTAACAACTAAGCTAACCAAAGTCAAAAATACTTTAGTTAGTATCCGAGACCAATCCTTCAGCAAAACTCAGTTACAGATAAAACTTCCTCAAGGAGTGAATCACTACGTCCAAGACTCAATGAAATCCAACACTATGAACTAAACACAACCAAATGATATCAACAGAGGTAGAGTCGACATGCCAACATGGAAAACCCATGTAAGTCTAACGACACGATCCTCCGCAACCCCATCTGATAAAGCAAGCCCATCATTGCTAAATCATCATCGAGTGAAGCAAATGTCAAAAGCCCTTGACAAAGTCTACAAGCAATCACTAGTTGCAAAGCAACCGACAATCACTTGTCTTGCCTTTATAAGACCTAAACACTAAACTCATATCATCGAGTCATATACTTGTCCAATATAAACGTAATACCCCAGGTATGAGATAAAAGTTCATGGATAAGCACGAACTAAATGACTACTCGAATCCAACTCAACCACAATAAGCTCACCAATGCGTTTAGCCAACAACTTTGAGCATGCCTTAGAAGAGACTAGCTATACATGATCAACACTCAGTCGAAACTAAAGTGAAGACCATGAGATGAACTCATATCGGTACACAACCTCCTCATAGTCAAAGCTATAGTACGGGTACCAACATCTCAAACTCAAACAACTAAGTTGAACATCACCATCCTTAGCCAAGGAGTAGGGCCTCCAAGACCAAGTCAAGATCAGTGAGAGCTCACTACTCTCATAAAGTCTAACGAAATGCAAAGTGCAACCTGCCACCAAGCATAACGCTACAAAAGAAAGGCACAAGGGTCACCTTTCTAGAAAAGTGCAACAACCACTTTTCTACATTAACTCCAGACTCCCAAGGCTTGATCACGAAGACCACATCTTCGGATATCCACATTGCATTAACACTCTTCTTCAACCACCTTCAAGATCCAATGTGAAGCTAAAACACTAACAAAAAAAATGACATGGAAAATCAAGCTTAAGGAAAATTCCTCATCACTCGAAATAACAATATCATCTCCACTAGCACAAGTGCTAACAATGTCAATGCCTCAACTACACACTTTCTCCATCCAATAATCTACTCCAAGTGCTAACGGATCAACTGACAAGTCATAGCAAATGAATGCTACAACCCCTTTTCCAACACTTTATGGGCAAACCCTCAAGGAAACAAGGTACCAACTTAAGCTTAGCATAATGAACCACCATCGAGAATCCAGTCAAAGCTACTATAATGCTACTTCATGCAAGTAGACTAGCATCACCATCAACCACTTTGGGGTTGATCATCGTTTAACCAAGCAACTTTGTAAACACATTGCTCATTATCACATAGATATGATATGAAAATCACAATGACTTGATCATCAATTGAGTAACATCACAAGCAATGCCTATGTCACTACTTCAAAGGTTTATGTGAATATCAAGTGCCAACTCAATTCAATAAAATGCAACATAAATGCCACACTCCACCGATAGAGATTTACAACACCCAACACCACTAACTTTTGTTCACAACACAGACAAGCTCATGCCACTCTTTTTCCGACCAAACTCAAAACTAATCCAACCAAGCTACTCAAGGAACAATAGCAAGGTTCCCGGGAAAAGAATTGAGCATTGTAACTCAAGTCTTCCAATAGCAAGTCTAGGCAAAATGGTATAGTGCTTCACCGCTATACATCCCACGACTCACCACTTATAAGACCATCATTTCCAACATGCATCAAGGTAGGGACTCTTGATTGCATAATGTGAACACGAGCAATGAGTTAACACCTCGTTGCAAATCATCTCTCCAAGAAGAAAAGATGATTTATGTGTTTGATCCTTCGTCCCTGATGACTCTCTTTTCGGTCTCATCTTTTTGACCAAACCTCAAGCTTGCATTCGCACTGCCTTCAGTTCAATCTAAGAAAAGTTTATGAGAGAGCACAGCAACAATTACTTGAAATCAATAGACTTATCCCTACAGTCTTGATTGATCCACTTGTAATCATGCCTAAGAAGGATCCACTAGTGCCGTGCTAAATAGCTACGGACCAGCCTATTTACCACTCATAGCAAACCCAGGGAAAGTTTGCTTTTACCCACGGTACAAGGAACAACTCATGGAACCACTGATAGGCTAACATTAATCTTGCCAACTCAAAGTGTAACCTCGAGTTGCTAATGTGCCTCACACACGAGCCCAAGCGTAAACTCATGCTAACGGAGCATCTCAAATCCATCCTATGAGCCCAAGAGCAAGCTCACATTATTAGGTACAAAAGGTAACCAAAACCATACCCAAGGAACGAATGTGAACCCTTTGCACCAAACGTGTACCCACTCGGATCATTGTTTTCATCTCTGCGTATGCAACAAGACTAGTTGCCCAATCTCATTGAATAGTACTCGCTGAGACTCATCTTCTGATACCAAATGTAGCGCACGTGGTTTTGACCCTTTATCCTATGGTGATTTACCATAGGATAACACCACGAAGCGGTACCTAAACCATCTTTGTGCCACGTGACAAATGCCATGTGTCACATGCCACATGTCCATGCCACGTGTCCACGCCACGTGTCCATAGGAACCTGAGGTTCAGGGCCTTGGGCCACTAAACGAAGGTACGGTGCCGAACTCCCAAGCATGGAGCCAAGGAGTGACGGAACCGAACCACGGAGCAACTCCCGAGCATAAAGCCCAAGGAGCGAAGGGACAGGAGCCCGGAGCGACTTGGAACAGTCCTTGCATGCTAGTCTTGGCATTGGGATGCTAGTTGCTCAAAACGGAGCCAAATGGAGTCTGGCGCTATTTTGGCATACTGGTGGCCTAACGTGAGGACATGGGTACTCCACCAACTAGCATGGAATGGAACTTGGGCTTAGACCCAAGCCGGACGCAGAACAAGGACAGGCACGCAAGCGGGAGCTAGACTATGCCTCAGGTTGGTCGGCCATGCCCGACCTACCCACTATCCCTACTATACATTTAGAACCCCCCATAGCCCCCCCCCTTTTGAGGAACACACGCTTTGGGCTTTCACCCCAAGCCTACCCTTAGTACCAAGAGTTAGTCTCTGGGACAAGCTCGAAACTTACTAAATATGGAATGGCGCTAGATTGCGAATTTGGACATGGGACGAACACCATTGTGTTCAGACCGATCTCTACATTCCGTAGATATGCCAAATGAGCAAATCTGGACACTTTCCATAAATAGCATTTGGGACCGAATTGAGACTAACGCTAAGGGCATGATAGCGAGGGTGTTTGGTAGACACAGTAAGCTATCATCTAGCAAATATTGAGGGACCAAGCTCAATATCACGGGGGTTCCCAACACTCAAGCCAACATCATGAGTTTCTCATCACCGTGTCAAGTCTGCTTGACTAAATGACAACTTAGGATTTCCTTCCTTAGTGCCCTTCCGGTCTAAGTGCACATGTGATGACCAGTTTCTCAACTAGCTTAGGCGGAGACTGATAACGGGTCCAGCAATACCGACCTCCTGCCATCATGGCAGTAAGGAAAGAATATCCGAAAGGACTAGCCGACAGGTAACTTTCGATACCTGAAGTCACATTCGCGACATAGGTGCATGCAGTCAAGATCTTCATGAACTGTCTTGGGACACTGATGGGGAGAGAGTGATTTTCTGTGCTAGCAACAAAAATGTGATCTAGGATTCAAATCTCCAGAGAAGAATTCCAAGAAATTTGCAAGTTGCCGCTAACAAAGAAGAAGATATGTGCTATACCTACACTAGCTAGGAGATGATAGAACGTTCTTGATGCTCACACAGTTGCTATCCCACCCAAATTCAAAGGAGATGTTGAAGAAGATCCTCAGCTATATGTGGAGAGCATCAAATCATTCCTTGCGGCAATGGCTATCCTAGACAAGGCACAAGCAGCTTATTTCTGATTGTCTCTCTTGGGGCAGGCATTATTATGGTAGTTGAATGTGTCGCAATAGCAAGCAGCAGACTTTGGCACCCTCACAAAGTTGTTCTTGACACAGTTTGAGACCTCGGAAAGTAAAGATAGTGTCATGGTAGGATTAGACCTCCTTTGTCAGCAGCCGCATGAATCCTTGCAGCAGTTCAATCAACACTTCCAAGCTTATATCCAGAAGTGTAATGATAAAGGAGTTGATGCCAAAAGCTTGAGGTGGTCCGGGCATATAGTGATGCTCTACATCTTGACTTGGCTAGGAATGTGCACCACAAGGAACCAACAACAGTTGAAGCGGCAATAGTGGAAGCAAAGACACAAGAATGCAAGTATCTCATTGAGATGGGATCCACTTCCTCTGCATCTGCTTTTAACATCCAATGAGACACGTCAATCTCCCTAGAATCCTGCATGTAGGATATTACAAAAATGATAACCATGGTCTTAACGACGATCATTGATAGTCAGGAGAAGTTCCTTACAAAGCTGCAGCTACACAACTAGGACAGGATTCTGTTCTTGGCAATACTGTCAGTTCTACACCTTTGGAGACTCTAGCAATGATGCCTAGCTACTCCAAAGGGTTGATATTGCTTGCATTTGCTCCAATTTTACAAATTGGGAGTTTTTATTGTCCACAAGGTAGTGGGCATGGCTTTCCCTAAGAATATCACAATGCAGCACCTCTAGGGTATGCTTCCCCTCAGTGGTCCACTCCAACTCAGTGGCCTTCATCAGCTCAACCAGCTTGGCAAGCACTAGTTGCACCAGCTTTTTATCAATTGTCAGTTGCTTGTTTCTATTGCAGTAAGCTAGGTCATACTGAGGATTGATGCTTCATCAAGCAGCAAGCATTCCAATTGCAGCAAAAACATCGAATTTCTACACCTCCAATGCCCTTGGCACTTCCTCCTCCTCTGCCAACTCAAGTGTATGCTCTGAGGCCACTACCAAATCACACAATAATGCTGACATAGACAGCTACAATTGCTAGAAGTTTGCCATCTTCCAAGGTCAACCATGTATAGGTGGAGAACTCTATCTGTTTGGTAGAGCTTGATCCAACGTGGAGAGCAAGAATATCTAAAGATAACAAGGGATATTAGTTGTTGCAAAAACAAGGATGGATATTAGGCATGGGCTTGGGTAAATATAAATAAGGAGAGAAAGATCCATATTGCAGCAACCAGATGCTTTGGATCCAACCATAGCACCCTATTTAGGATGCAAACAACAAGATGATCCTTTACTTCCAGTGAAATTGGTCAAGGGTCATATGTTGGAAGATGAGTAGATCTCTTTGGTGGATTTATTTCAAGAACCAGAGGAAGCATCCATGGATGTTCTTATGGCTACAAAATCTCAACAGGCAGCTGCTAGAGAACCTTTTCAAGAATGCTTGCTAACTTGTCGAGTCACAGCTCAGGTTTTAGGACTAGCTACTTTGGACCCAAACATCAGTTCCTCTCAGGTAGACAAGAAATTTGCACAAACACTACACTCCTTGCAATCACTACCAACTTCATTTGCTATTGATCTTGCCCATTTGCTCGTGCCACCATACTCCTTACTTGAGGATTTACAGCTACTAAGGCCGACAATCACCATAGCACAACTTCTTCACATTGCTCCACGCCTTTTGGACCAGCTTTCTTTGTCTAGAGTAGCCCCGTAGATGACTGAGAATCTGATGTGTAATCTGCATCAAACAGGAATCCATGTGGTGGATCACTCATGTCCAGTTGATCTAGGGGCTTTCTATTGCAATCCACTGATCAATGGCAAACGTGTGTCTAAAGCAATCATGGACTCTAGCTCAAGAACAAATATTATGCCAACACACATCTACCAGCAGCTGCCAATCGATTCCAACACTCAATCCTTAAGATGTTTGCTCAGCATCAGGTCAAACCTGCTGGATTGATTAAAGCTGGAATGAATGATGTGGACGGAGCGCAGGTTCAACTTGATATTTTAGTAGTAGATTTTGCACAGGATGGCTGGGTAGATTCAGTTCAGTCATATTCACTACTTTTGGGATGAGAGTGGCTGGATAGAGTTTTTTCTCATACATTCTGGGATCAAGGTTTGATGCACATTTTAGTGGGAAATGTAACCACCACCTTATATAATAGGAAGGTCAATTGCAAGCATCAGACATAGTTCCAATTGATAAGGATACTTTCAACTCAGCAATGGTGTCAGTTTTGCTGGTTGTGAGACACATGAGTCAAAAGATACAGTACTTCAAGGATGGATGATGGGTGAGAAGGTGAGATATAGAGCCAACTTACCAGTTTTGAGTGTAGTAGACATTTCTAGTAGTTGTATTACTTCTAATGACACTCTAAGCTCATGTATGGTTACAAGTTACACTAATACAACTGTTTCTAGTGTTGTGGATACAGATGAGCCACTAGTATAGAGTATTTTCTGATGGAGCATTTTCTCAATTATTGGATCATGGTGGTATTGGTGTTGTCCTCATATCTCCCACTGGAGGCACACTCTTCTCCATATCAATGGTCGTTTCTACATCCTCCTCCAATGAAGTGGAGTATCAGGCAATGTTGTTGGTGGTTTGGAGAGCCTTACAATATCTAGTTCATTGGCTGAGCCTTAAATCAGATTCTCAACTGTTGGTCCGACAAGTACTGGCACATATAAAGTCCTCAGTCACTGTTTACAACGTTTGCACGGGGAGTTGATGTCATTCCTCACTGAGTTGGATTGATGGGATATTGTTGCTGTACCTAGAGAGTCTAATGCAGTGGCAGATGCACTAGCAAAACAAGGCCTTTGGATGTCAGTTCAAGACTCAGTTCTGGAAGAAGAAAACATTACTCCCTTAGATAATATCTCTCTTGTGGATATTCTTCAAGTACAAGTAGATGGTATAGCAGCTCATCTAGAGTTACTTCAACTGGATCTGACTGATAATACCTTAGAGTCTTGGCCAATCTTTATTGGCAACACTTATCTGCCACATGCTCTCTGGGATTACAAGACAATAAAGAAGCTTCCTAGTGGTTTCACACCATTCAAGCTGGTTTACGGGCTTGAAGCAGTGCTCCCCATTCAGCTGCAATTACCAGCATATCAAGTATTTGTAGAAGAAGTAGATCCTTTGTCCAGTGATGCTTAACTTCCACTCAACATCGAGCAGATCAACTCCTTTGTTTGGATGAAGACTGGATTGAGCTATGCTATGCATTCAAATTCATCAACTTTGTGTAAGCCACAAATTTTTCCTTTCCAATTTGCCAGCTTACCTCGTCTATCCGTCCAACACTACCTTGGCTTTTACTAAGTTCCCTTGCCAAGGTTCTCGCCTATGGTACCAGCTCCTACTTGGTCCTACTTGGTTTCAGCTACTCACTGCACGAGCAATGGAGTGTTAGCCATCCATCCATGGATTCCCAAATCACTCCCAATCCCCCTCCCCGGGTTAGACTGGACTTAAGGTTCGGCTACACTCCCCGCAAGCACAAGCAGCCAAGCACACCAAACTTCCAGGTTCCTAACATCCCTTGGTACCACAAGACTTGATCATGGGAACCTCTAAATCCCAAGTCTTGAGTGCAACATTTGCTTCGGGACGCCATGGCGAAACACCATGGTCTAGTGGCCCGGTATGGGTACCTCTACCCCCCCCCCCCGCACTTCCATCCCGAAGGAAGGCCCAAGCCCCTAGGAAGGGCGAGGACCAATGAGCCGCATGGTACTCAAGTGGGGCACCACTCCACATGAGCCGAGAGCACTGCAATCGGTTTCCCTGTCGGGAGTGGGAGCTGCTCTTGAGCACTTCCTTGGATGGCCCCTCTGGCACCAACCAAATCCATGCTCACTCCCACCCAAGGCCCCTCGGTCCCAGTCCCAACCTTAAGTTAGTTTGGAAGCCCCACTGGAGAGTTCCTTCAAAACTGGTTCCTGGACCTCCCTATCCCTACTATACTTTTGGAACCCCCTGCAGCCCCCCCCCCCCCCCCCTGGGAGACGCATGCTTTGGGCTTTCACCCCTTGACCCGTATTAGTACTTAGACTCGATCTCTGGCTCGATCTCGGACTCGATCTCGGATCCGACTTCGGATTCGGTCTCGGACTCGCTCTCGGACTCGATCTCGGACCCGATCTCAGACCCGACCTCGGACTTGACCTCAGACTCGGTCTCGGACCCGATTTCAGATCTCAGACTCCGTCTCAAACTCGGTCTCGAACTCGGTCTCGAAATCGGCCTTCGAGTCGGCTGCGGACTCGATTCCGGACTCTATCTCGAACTCGGTCTTAGAGTCGGTCTTGGACATCTGATGAACTCTTTATCATTTTGGTCATGCTTTCGGGGATCCTTTAGCCTACGACACCTTGGCGAGTTGGTTCTTTACAACTCCACCACCCATAGAAGAAGTTCGATGCCCACATCGAACGTCTCTTTTTTATCCTACGATTTGTTGACCATGTCTCCGGGGGCATCCCCCCACTTAGTGGTGTGCCTAAGTTAGCCTCCCCGGCCAAGAGCCCATGACAACGGAATATAGGTGTCCCTATACTCGGATCGATTTTCGAAGATGACACATTTCATACCCACCACAATGGAAGTGGATGCGGAAGGTGTGGCAAAGCTGCTCTTTGAACAAGTGGTTCGAGTGTGGGGAAGGCCAGAAGAGATTATCTCAGATCGATGCAACATGTATGTACATTTCTCCAAGTCCTTTAGGGACTGATACAAAAAACGAGAATCCCTTAGCGCTGTTCACTCAACTACGCTGTCCTGCAATTCTCTACCTAATAGTGATTGCTGCCCTCCAAACGTGGCTGCTGTGGTCGTCGCCTCCGCAGTGCATCCAGTGCCAGATCGCCACGTCGAGCCTCCTTTGCTACCGTGTCCGAAGGTCTCCATTTCCACTTGACCTCCCCCTCGTGTTCAGTCCCGTAGCACGGAATCCATAGTTGTTGCCAAGCTGTGAGCGCCTCCCTGTTTTTCCCATGCTCCTGGAGCAGCGTGTCCCTCAAGCGGATAGCAGCCAGTGTGAGCCTCCACCAATTCGCCATGATCGCTGAAATCCGAGCGCACTGCCCTTCGAAGTGGTTGCGGTTCCGAGCCTCCCAGAGTGCCTGTACCCCGGAAGCCCGCCATACCTCCCATCTCGCCCGTCCAAGGGCCTCCCACACTGTGGTCCCAACTTCAGCTCCTACCACGTCCCACCTAACTCGGGTTTTGGTTTTGGTCCGGATTATCTCGGATCGAGATAAGATCTTCACCAGTAGGTTCTGGAGAACACTCTTGGAACAGTATCGCACCAAGTTGAAATTTAGCATAGCCTACCACCCACAGACAAGTATTGGGTATTAAGTCAAGTTTGATGGCACTAACACTTCTTGACTGACAAACAAACGGAAAGGGTGAATAAGCAACTAAAGGATTATTTGCGATGCTATGTCTCAAGAGACTAGACCGATTGGGTAAGTCATTTGGGACTTGCGAAAATGTGTTATAACAACTCACCACATTCGAGCATCGGGGTGAGTCCATGGGAAGTCATCAATGGGCGAGCTATTGAAAGTCCTGTGGAACTCAGTGTAGCCGAGTATCATGGAGAGTTACCCGTAGTGGAGGCATTCACGGTGGAAAGACTCAACATTTGGAATCTAGTGAGGGATTCCTTGGAACAGGCTCAATAAAGGCAAACCAAGTACGCAAACCAGAAGTGCTTGGACGTAGAGTTCCAAGCTGGGGAGAAGGTGTGGCTGAACACCAAGAACCTCAAGCTACCAAGTGGGATCAGCCAGAAGTCGACCCAAAGGTAAAAATGCATGTATTCCTGTAAATGAATTGATCTTGAGTTCCTTAAGCAAGTTTGCGGGGCCTTATGAGATTGAGGCTCGAATCAGTAAAGTGGCTTACCGTCTCCGACTTCCTTGAGAGATGGGGAAGATGCACCCCATGTTCCACGTGAACTTACTCAAGCCGTATTTTGAGGACCCGCTTCGCAAGGACCAATTAAGACCCTTACCTGAGGTTATCCAAGGGGAAGAGGAATACGAAGTCGAGGCCATCCTCAATGCGCGCAAGAGCAAGCGACAAGGATGCGAGGTGAGAGAGTTCCATGTGAAGTGGAAAGGATTTCCACACTGCGAAGCAACATGGGAACCGGAGGAGAACCTAGCGAACGCTCGAGATCTAGTGGAGGAATTTCTGCGAGGCAGAACTCTATGTACTTATGCAAAGTTCAATTAAAGTATATATTTGTGAAGTTGAGCAATGGCATATGTTGGGACCCGAAGGCACGCTGAAGGTAAGCTAATTAGCATGGGTTAGCTAGGTCCACCAGACGTAGGGAACTACGCCCGACTCCCTGCGGGGATGTCGAATCCGTAGACGTATTCTATGGAGGTTGGGTTCGAGTCCCAACCCCCTAGTAAAGCAAGGCTGGGTTCAAGTCCCGACCCCATACTAGGGCGTGGTGAGGTGAGACCACCACAAATATCGCATCGAACCCCTCGCTTGGAGGGAGTCCCGTGATGAAGTCCATCGTAAGACATTTCCACGGACGATCTAGAATTGGGATGCTTTGTAACAAGCCCCCACTAGCCTTAATCACGGCTTTGACCTGCTGACATGTTGGACATGTCTTTACATAGTCTTGGACGTCCTTAGCCATATCTGGCCAGTGGTACTTCCTTTTGAGTAAGCCCATTGTCTTGGGCACTCTGCCATGTCCCGCAAGAGGTCCGTCATGACACTCTTCTAAGGCTACCTTCCTTAGTTCCCCTTCTGGAACATACACCTTTGTTTGCTTGTAATAGATGAGTCCGTTGCGTTCTGCATAGCCCATTTTCTCTTATGTTGGCAGCTCACCTCTTTTGTGGGCTTCCTGTGCCTTTAGATTCTACAGCAACACTTCTTGTGCTAGACCACCATTCTCATATGCTGTCCGCACATCATCCCAAAAGGTTGCTGTTGTGCTGGATATCACTAACTTCAAGCTCACTTTTCGACTTAGCGCATCTGCCATGATGTTGCTCTTTTCAGGCTTGTACAAAATCTTGCAATCGAACTCGGCCAAAGCATTGGCCCACTGGCCCTGTTTCCCTCTCAGATTGGGCTGTGACAAGAAGTGTTTCGTTGCCACATTGTCCGTGTAAACCTTGAAGTGTCTCCCAAGGTAGTGTCGCTACTCCTTGAGCGCCTTGACCACCGCAAACAATTCCTTCTCGTGGGCAGGCCATTTCCGTTGAGCCTTGTCCAACTTCTTCGAGAAGAACACTACTGGATGGTTGTCTTGTTTCAAAATTGTGCCCAACGCAAAGTCTGAAGCATCCGTTTCTACCTCAAAGTCCTTACCAAAGTCTGGTAACGCTAACACAGGAGCCTTCCTCAACTTCCCCTTGAGGTGGACGAATGCCGCCTCGCATTCTGCTGTCCATACCATCTTCTCTTTTCCCGTTTGGTCCGTTAAGGGTAGTGCTACTCTCGAATAGTGTCTGATAAACTTTCGATAGTAGTTGTATAGCCCCAAGAATGCCCTTAACTTGTGTACATTCGATGGTCGCTCCCAATCCTGGATTGCTTGGACCTTCTCAGGGTCCACCTTGAGCCCGTCCTTGCCCACCACATGCCCGAGAAACTTTACCTCTTGCTGAGCAAAGTCACATTTGCTCTCTTTAGCATACAGCTGGTGTTTCCTTAGTTTCTCAAACACCTTCGTCAAGTGTTTGGCATGCTCTTCTAGCGTTTCGCTATAGATTAGGATGTCGTCAATATAGACGACCATAAAGTGATCCAGATAGGGTACAAAGATATGGTTCATCGACGCCGAAAACATTGCCAGCGCATTGCATTGCCCGAAGGGCATCACCAAAAACTCGAAGCTCCCATACCTCGTTCGACAGGTTGTCTTCTCGACATCTTCCTTTGCTACCCTGATCTGGTAGTATCCTGACCTAAGGTCAATCCTCTAGAAGTATTTTGCCTTTCCCAACCTATTGAACAGGTCCTCAATCCTTGGCAAAGGGTACTTGTTCTTCTTTGTATATTTTTTTTAAGCAACAGATAGTCTATGCACATGCGCATAGATCCATCTTTCTTTTTCACAAATAGCACCGGTGCCCCATACGGTGATTTGCTCAACCTAACATACCCTTTGTCCACCAACTCCTCTAGTTGGCGCTTGAGCTCCGCAAGTTTTTTTTCGTTCAAACGATAGGGTGGACGAACCACCGCCTCAGCACCCTCGACCAGCTCAATCTTATGTTCTATCGGTCGTGCGGGGGGCAACCCCGCCGGTAGCTCCTCCTCCGGCATGGTATTCTAGAATTGGTCCAACACCCGCTGGATCACTAAAGGTACTTCTTCCGTTTCTGTCTTTTTGTCACTTCTCACCGAGAGTAAGCACAAAAATGCAACCTTTATCCCTTTAGTGAGTTGTCCTCTCGTGGACACCAGGTTTAGTGTAGCGCATATGATCATGGGATGAGATTTGGATATACTGTCGCCGTGGATCCTTGGAACCTTGGGGGATAAATGGGGATAAAATAGCCACTAAGGGCTTTCTCATCAAGCAATTGCCCCTTTTCCAGTTGGCTTAAGGGGAGAGAGATAAGGTGCGCTACATTTAGGCACGAATCTTTGGCCTTGCATTGCCCTACCTTTAGATCCTGGGCCTCCACCCTGGATCTTCTTCCTTGGGCATTTGCTAATACCACAAGGTTCCTACCTTGTCCATGCAGGGCTACCACAAACCGATTGAACCAATCCATCCCAAAGATCACGTCAAATCCCGCCATGTCCAACATGGTGAAATCCATGTCTACTTTCCAAGTCCCTACTTCGACTTTCGCTTGTCAAAGTACCTCATCGGTGCTTTAGCTACCTTGAACAAACTCTATAGTCCTTGGTTCGCTCAGCCGCTGCACCATTAGTCCGGCTTGCCGGACTATGTCTGTAGCCACAAAATTATCCGAAACACCCGTGTCAATAAGGATTTTAACAAAGCTACCTCCGAGCTTCCCTCGGAGGGCTAGTAGATGTCGCGAACGACTCTCTACCAAAGTTGCTCGTGTAATAAGTAACTTTGAGCTAGGGACTAGATCACATACCTCATTTTGGACTTCACCCAATTTAATGGCCATATATGCTCTGGCCTTCTTTGGGTAGGGACATTCCCTCGAAAAGTGTCCCGCTTCACCGCAGTTGTAACATACGTTGTTTCCCATGCTACTAAACGACTTGACCTTCTTATCCGTGGGTTTGTCTCTTTTTGCTTGACTCCCCCACGTACTTGCTCGCTGGCCACCGGATTTGCCTTTCCGGAACCCTGAGGACTCATTCTTAGAGAAACTCTTCTTGAATTTCCTCTTGCTATATGTTCCCCTTGGTTTGGCCCCTTTGTTAAACATGGACCCCGGCCCCGTCGTGTTCCCCTTTCGCAGGTTATTGTTGAAATGCACCTTGATAGCCACATCCAACGCTTCTTTGTAATTGGTCGGGTTCCAACGCATCACCTCGCTTCGAGCCCAGGTTTGCAAGCCCAATATGAAGGCATGGAACGCATCCATATACCCCATGTCCGTGATAAGTATCCTCTTTGCCATAAACCCATTCACATACTCCTGAATGGTTTCGGTCTGCTTCAGCCTACTCAACTCGTCTCTTAGATGCAGAGTAGCATTCGGAGGAATGTAAGTCGCGCGGATCCTCGCCTTCATCATGTCCCAAGTGGCCACCGGTCCTTCGTTGGCCTCTGTTGTTCTCCACCAAGACTTGGCATTATCTGCCAAGTATGGTTTTGCACATGGGACCTTCTGTGAGCTTGGTAATTGCAACGCTCGGAAGTAGTCCTCCATATTGTAAAACCAATCCTCCACCACCTTATAGTCATTCACTCCCTTGAAGACCGGTGGGGGCTTTGGTTTGTACTTGGGAACTGCCTGAGGGACTGATTCCACTTCAGTCTGTTCAACCTTGTTTGGTTCTGCCTCAGTCCCTACCAAATGGTCCGCACCTTCTACGCTGCCAACATCCGCAGTCTTTCGCTTTTTCTTCCACTTCTCGTCATGCATACGAGAGTCTCCAGCAGGGCATTGGTCTGTGCCAACTGTCCTTCTAGCATATCCAATCGAGCCTTGGACGACCGAACCTCGCCACCGGACTCCTGTTTGGAAGTTTCCTCACTGGAGTCCTCCTCATGCAAGGATTCCTCATCCATAGCCTCTCGTTCGACCGGAGGCTCCAGCTCTGGAGGAGGTTCCGTCTCCGCCTTGGTTCGCTTTCGCCTTGCCTTTGCCATCTCCCAGCAATCCACCTCTATCCTTCACTAGAACTGAGGAAAATGCTCCGATACCAAATTGTGAGCCACAAATTTTTCCTTTCCAATTTGCCAGCTTACCTCGTCTATCCGTCCAACACTGCCTTGGCTTTTGCTAAGTTCCCTTGCCAAGGTTCTCGCCTATGGTACCAGCTCCTACTTGGTCCTACTTGGTTTCAGCTACTCACTACACGAGCAACGGAGTGTTAGCCATCCATCCACGGATTCCCAAATCACTCCCAATCCCCCTCCCCGGGTTAGACTGGACTTAAGGTTCGGCTACACTCCCCGCAAGCACAAGCAGCCAAACACACCAAGCGTCCAGGTTCCTAACATCCCTTGGTACCACAAGACTTGATCATGGGACCCTCTAAATCCCAAGTCTTGAGTGCAACACTTGCTTCGGGACGCCGGGGCGAAACACTGTGGTCTAGCGGCCCGGTATGGGTACCTCTACCCCCCCACTTCCATCCCGAAGGAAGGCCCAAGCCCTTAAGAAGGTCAAGGACCAATGAGCCGCATGGTACTCAAGTGGGGCACCACTCCACATGAGCCGGGAGCACCGCAATCGATTTCCCTGTCGAGAGTGGGAGCTGCTCTTGAGCACTTCCTTGGATGGCCCCTCCGGCACCAACCAAGTCCATGCTCACTCCCACCCAAGGCCCCTCGGTCCCAATCCCAACCTTAAGTCAGTTTGGAAGCCCCACTGAAGAGTTCTTTCAAAACTGGTTCCTAAACCTCCCTATCCCTACTATACTTTTGGAACCCCCTGCAGCCCCCCCCCCCCCCCCCCCCCCCCTGGGGGACGCACGCTTTGGGCTTTCACCCCTTGACCCGTATTAGTACTCGGACTCAGTCTCTGGCTCGATTTCGGACTCGATCTCGGATCCGACTTCGGATTCGGTCTCGGACTCGATCTCGGACCCAATTTCGGACCCGACCTCGGACTCGGTCTTGGACCCGATTTCGGATCTCGGACTCCGTCTCGAACTCGGTCTCAAACTCGGTCTCGAAATCGGCCTCCGAGTCGGCCGCGGACTCGATTTCGGACTCTATTTCAAACTCGGTCTTAGAGTCGGTCTTGGACTCGATCTCAGACTTTGTCCCATCCGATGAACTCTTTATCATTTTGGTCATGCTTTCGGGGATCCTTTAGCCTACGACACCTCGGCGAGTTGGTTCCTTACACTTTGCACAACACTAGCACATACTAAGTAGTGAGGAGAGACTTTTGTTTCGGGGAACTTGGTTTGGAGGCTGGATGATGCAATTGCTTATCCGGAAAAAATTCAATTACCATGGATTGGTCTATATTAGGTCATAAGTTGCCAAATCCAATTAATGCCACACATCTGAAGAGGTATTTTCTCTAACTTTTTTTTTATTCCAGCTTTGTTACATGTATATTTCATTTTGTTCCCTTTTCTATTACAACTAATGCTGGTCTTTGCTAGAAATGTTTTTCATTTATAGGCCCAAACTTGAGTTGGGGCAAGATCGTGCTTGCTGTGGTAGTCTCCCTAGAAAGCCTCGTCTCATTTGTATATTCTACACCTGGTGAAGTAAAGTCTTTATTTTCCATGTAGCTAGTGTCCAAGCTAAGGATTAAGATCAATGTTAGTATGTTTTCAAATCACTTATGATGTATTTTGCATTGCCTATATTGATTGTATGGTCTCATTTTGTTTTGTTTGTATGTTTTCTTGCATTGTGGCTTGGGTGGGGTTCAAGAAACTAGTCCTCAGCATTACCTTTATTGATAGTAGGCTATAAATGATGGTCCATTCGGAGTCGGATGAAGTATCCCAGCTACATAATGTGCAGTGACCTGGATGATCATGTGATGACTTTTGAGAATGTGAATATAGCAAACAGTGAGCAAACTTTGCACCAAAGATTTTTCCAGCAACATTGAAAGATGTCACAGCTGAGTGGTATGTTGTGGCAGTGGCACAAGTAGCTTTTGCAGACTAGGATGCCTTGAAGTAAGCATTTTAAAATGCTTTTAGACCTGTAGGATTTCATTAAAGAGTAAGTAATAAGGTCAACACAATCACCTTATAGCCAGGAGAAACTATACAAAGGTATGCAATGAGGTTCCAAAGGTTGTTATCAAAAAAGGACCAACTTCTGCAACAGATGATGAAGTGAGATATTTTTGGCAAGGCCTACTTAAGAATGCTTCTTTTTATGTGTGGTGTCATGAACCAATGGATCTGAATGCAACTATAACTTTAGCTTGACATTTTGAGCAAGCAAAGCTACCAACTTTGTAGGGACAACTTCAAGCATCTATTGCTGGCAGAGGAGCTATATAGCCAGTTTGAGTGAGTGTTTGTGCAGGAGTTCCAAAATCAGCTCAACCTAAGGATAAATAACTTGATTATGAGGATGATAGTAGTGATATTACTTTTGGAAGTGATGAGGTTGAGGATAATATTTCAAATAGCTGAAGTTCTAGCAAGGAAAATGAGGAAGCAGCTTGGGTACAATATTCTTCCTTGCCAACTTATGGTGATCTCATCTAAAGCATTGGATGAGTGTAGAGAGGTGATGTAGATTGTAGCATAGTTAAGTTTGAGTTTTCAAAGCCAACAGATGAGGAGAAGTTGCTTGAGTATCCAAACCATTTTCTGGCAGAAAAACCATAGAAAATTGGTGACAAACCAGCTATACAAGTAGGGAAGACCAATAGGTTTATCAAGTCTCCAAAGCTAGTGGATTTAGACCTTGAAACTGCAGAGTCTCGACTAGTGAAGATAGGAGGAGAGTTGGAAGGAGAGCTAAGAAAGCAATTTGTGAAGTTGGTATGCTAGTATATAAATGTTTTTGCGTGGAAATATAAAGATATGTAAGGCATTGATCTTGTGCTGGTTGTCCATTGAATTCCTTTGATACCTAAAGCTGTTCCTATTTGTCAGATGCCTTACAGGACCAATCCACATTATTCAAGAGTAGTGCGAGAGGAGATGTTGCAAGTAGGATTTATTTTAGAGGTGGAAATTAGTGAGTGTCTTTCTCCTATTCTTGTGGTTAAGAAGAAGAATGGACAACTTAGGGTTTTTGTAGATTTATAAGCGACTAGTTTTTTCCATTCTACTTTAGTCACTTAACTGCACCTCCAACCACTTGGAGAAGTCTCATTCACAACCTCTATAAGTCCCTCTCAGGACTTGGGGCTTGCTAGCCCCGAGAATAGCATCTATACCACTTAACCTTTGCACTTGGTCCAAGTGCTCCACGTGTCTGATCCCATGACTGACACTCCAAGACACCACCAACATACCAGCCCGTTACGCTAAGCCATGCCCATTCACCTTGGTCACATCGGTGGTCCAACACCACCTATATTGCAATCCTGTCTCTCCAAGACTGAGCCATCCGTCCATGAGTGGTCATCCCATATCCACTCCTTAACATCCTTAGGATGCCCACAGACATGGGGAATAACCTTCCCCAATATCTCCTTTCTAGTCCCCACCAAGTCCCTCTTTGTCCTTGGCCGTGTTCGCCAACACTGCCACTGGATCAAGGCCCACAGGCCCGACCACCAAGTCCCACGGTCCTCTGGGACTTTCTCACCACACGACTGTATCCTTGGTCACTACACCAGAGGACTACTCCTCTTCCTTTCCACAGTCTGGGCCTTCGGGACAACGTTTCGGAACACCGTGGCCTTATGCAAGCCTCGTGGGTACTCTCCCTGCCTTCCACCTTTGGGTGCTCTAGCCATGGGCTTAGAGCGAGATTCCGTTGAGCCACACCTAGTATCCAAGTAAGTAGTGCCACCCACACTTGGATTGGGAGCATCGGCCAGTCGATCTCCCGGGGGAACTAAAGCCAGCTCTTGAACACTTCACCAAGCTACCCCGCTTGTCAATCCGTGTTCACTCTAGTCTTGGACTTCCCAGTGGGCAGTTCATCACCTAACACTGGGTACAACCTTCCTGGGCCAAACTGGCCTTTCCTAGCCAAACTAGCTCCACTGCAGTCCTCCCCCTTACTATACTTTTGGAGCTCACCAAACCCCCCAGGGTCTGGGAGACAAACGCTTTGGGCTTTCACCCTCTCAAACTCGAACTCGGACTCGGACTTGGACTCGGACTCAGACTCGGCCTCAACCTCGGCCTCGGCCTCAGTCTCAGTCCCGATCTCGGTCTCGGTCTCAATCTCGGTCTCGGTCCCGGTCTTGGTCTCGGTCCCGGTCTCGGTGTCGACCTCAGACTCCATCTTGGGTCCTTCTCGGACTCCATCTCGGATTCCATCTCGGGTCCATCTCGGACTCCATCTCGGACTCCATCTCAGACTCCGTCTCGGTCCATCTCAGACTCTATCTTGGGTCCATCTCGGACTCCATCTCGGTCTATCTCGGGCTCCATCTCGGACTCCAACTTGGGTCCATCTCGGACTCCATCTCGGAATCCATCTCGGACTCCATCTTGGATCCATCTCGGACTCCGTCTCTGTCCATCTCGGACTCCATCTCAAACTCCAACTCGGGTCCCTTTTTGGAACCTCGCTTATTGCTCGCTTCGTACTTGTTCCTCGAGCCCTTCACTAGGAGTTCCACTCCCGCTCTCAACCTTTCAAATCAGAGCTTTCGGTCCAAAGGTGTTACACTCATTTGGCTTTCACTTCGGCCACTACCACGTGGCACCATTCCGGCTCCACTTTGGGGCCTAGGGATTTTGTGTCTCACAAGATTACAGAAAGTTGAACAATGCAATAATTAAGGATGGTTTTTCATTGCCATTTACTGATACAATGTTGGATTTAGTGCCAGGGCATGAGCTCTATTCTTTTTTGGATGGCTTCAGTAGTTATAGTCAAGTGCGAATAACAAAGAAGGATCAACTGAAAACCACTTTTGTGACAGAGTTAGGGTGTTATGCATATAGAGTTATGCCTTTTGGCCTATGCAATGCTCTAGCAACATTTCAGAGAGTAGTGTTTTAGCCAAATAAGGATTTTATGGAGGTATTTCTGGATGATTTTAGCATATTTTACAACACTTGGAAAAGTTATGTTTTAACAGATATAGGCAATTTGGGATCTTGTTAAATCCATTTAAGTGCAGTTTTGGAGTGACACATGGGGTGTTGCTAGGTCGGATTGTTTCACATAATGGTTTAGTTATTGATCCTAGCAAGACTAGGTTGATACAAGCATTACCAGCTTTAGTGGATGTGAGGCAATTGCAAGGAATCTTGGGTCATATAGAATATCATTGCAGGTTTATGCATAGTTATGTAGAGAAAGCTTTGCTTCTAATAGAGTTGTTGTGCAAAGACGTCAAGTATAATTGGACAGACTGCCCACAACAAGCTTTTGAGGTGTTGAAGCAAGCTCTAGTCATAGCTCCAATTTTGAAGATGCTAGACTGGTCTCGAGATTTTCATGTCCATATGGATGCTTCAGCAGTGGCAATTGGCTCAAATTTGCAGATGGGATCATCTTCATAGCCAACAACTCCCAATAGCAGAGAAGAATTATTCAGCAACAGAGCATGAAGGAGTTGGTGATATTGACACATAGTGAAAATCATTCCACTGGGAAAGGAGTTTGTTTTTTATTTGGATCATTAGGCCTTGAAATATCTTATCTTAAAGCCGTGCAGGACAAAAAGGGTGATAAGGTGGCTTTTGATTTTACAAGAATTTCAGTTCAAGATTATGTTGAAGCCTAGACGAAGTCATAATATGTTTGATCATCTTCAAGATTGCCAACTTCTACTATGAATGGAATTACTAGAGTGGATGATGAGCTTCCAGATGCTCATCTTTTTTAGGTGGTTAGCAAGGAGCAAGTGGATGTAAAGGTTTTCTAGGTTGAAGCAATACTTAAGTGGTACCATGGAGTGGCAAGTATCCTCTAGATTTCTCTAGTAAAGAGAAGAAGCAGTTACTTCTTCAATCTCGGCACTTCACTTTGATTGCTGAGCAACTATACCATCTATTCATCAAGCTTTTTTTCAGCTCCAATCTCACTGCCATTGGCTATGATAGGCATATCTTGGACATGGGTACCAATTGCAACAATATTACATTGGGATGGAGTTAAAATCTTATTTAGATCTAGCTCCAAAAAAAACTAACAAGCACCTACTATTATTTTCTTATCCTTATTACACCCTCTCTCACTTTTATCAATGTCTTTACTCTCCTTATCTTTTAGAAGACTACTAGCTAGCAATACCTCATTTTGAGTACAGTTCAAAAATTGTATAGTTGCATAATTGGTTTGAAGCTAAAAACTCCTTTAAAAAGCTCTAAGAGATTATATAAAGAGTTATTAATTACTATTACTCTAGCCTCTTTAACTTTGTAGCATACATCGAAGACCTCTAAAGGATGGTATTTTTTATGCCTCCCCATCCCAATACACTACACAACAACTCTTGAGTTATATCCTTAGAATTTGTGTAGTATAAACCCAAATGCTTAGTTGTTCTGGAGGCATTGAGGGCATATTTAGTAGTCCCCTAGGTGACAATTTAGATTCTTGTAGGATAATTTGCTACACTATGTAGTACTAATTGTTTTTGGAAAATAATGCTTTATTTTATTTTTAAAAAATTATTTAATTTTTTAATAAAATAAAAAATTTACTAGAAATATTTTAATAAATATATAAAATTAAAATTAAAATAAATTAAAATTTTCATTTTAAATAAATAATAACTAATAAATCTTTAATATAAAGGAATGTGCTATATTATCCTGTATCTATAATATTCTTTAATGAAATGTAATGATCAAGTTTAATATAACCATGTCCAATATTTAACAAGTAGTGCCTTTATGGTTGAAGCTTTAGACTAAGCTCTAGTGGCCAGAAATATTGTATGGTTCCTTATTCTGATTTTTTATGTAGAAGTTGCACATGAGCAAGATACTGAAATGTAGAGGCAAAAGTTCAATTATAATTGTTGAGAAAGAGGAGTACAGGAAAGCCTAAGAATAACATGATTTATATTAGTGATAATTAAGAATAATTATATTAAAATTTAATTAGCAACGGAGTAGAGAAATTTTTAAAAGGAGAAAATCACAACAGTTCATTATTAGTGGGTCATGAATTTGTGAGACAATCCATTTGTCACGAATGCCTGTAAAACAAAGAACTGACTGGTGAAACATATGGGCTAGAGATCTTTGAGATAATAGATTCATACCCAGAGAAAGAAAAAGTTTGGGATTGGCTCCAAAGATCCAATGGTGGCGATCCCATTGGATAGCCAGGGTGACAGGTGGAAATACTCACCAGATACTACAAGATTGCACCCCATTGGGCACAAATGGACTGTAAACAAACCAGGTAGATAACCAGGTAGAAAAGCATGCTAAGGGTTCGGCAATGTTATTCTTTTTGGGTGGTCTTAGGCTTGCAAGTGATTTGTCGTTGACTTGCACATTGTAAACAAGGATGTGTAAACGTTTTGGTAGGACCAGCATGGACCAGCTAATGGAAAACGTGCAACTTATGGGACATACTGGTTACGTGCCCGGAATAAACCGGGCAACCATGGAATTAAAAATGTGAGATGTGATCTCTGTAGGATAAATACCTCTTCTCCTGCCCCTGTTTCATAACCCACAGAGGAGTGTAGAAAGCAAAAGCTGTTTTCAGGACCGATCAAACAGTTTTCATTTCCAAATGGCTGCAATCTTGTTGATGACCGTGTTGCTCATGATGGCTGGAAGATGGTGTGCATTGGCAAGAGAAAAGATAGAGCGAGATTTCTAGCGTCACTCCACCCCGTGAGAGATGCCCACAAGATCTTGTGGTATATGTACTGGGTGGAATTCCCCTTCCTCTCACAAAAGACGCTCGAGTTTGGCACCATTCATATCTTGGTTAGTTTGTGCCAACATGAATCTCCAGGTGTGCTCATAGCTCCTACACCGATCAAAGCCAGCTTGCGCGAGGTAAAGTTCGTTTTCGTTTTCTCTGCTTTGTGCTACTTGAGCTACTGCTGCAGGATATCTATGCGAAGGTCATGTAAGAGGCCAAGACTTTGGAACTCACTCGGAGGTGGAGTTTTTGTCATCCCCAAGAGCTGTGCAGACGTTTCCTGAGCCGACAGTCCATGAAATTCACTTTAGAAGGACATAGAAATCATTTAAACATATATTCAACTCTATCAAGTATTAAAATGTCTGTTCAGCAATTGATTTCATCCCTTGTTAATGTCCAGCTGGATAACAATAAGATCACAAACCTGAACACCGGGAGTGGCGTGCTCACTCTTTCGTAAGCGGCTCCTCACCACACTGTCCCGTTTCTCCCAAAAACCACGCACCACATTGAGCTGCTTGTCAAGCGTCCGGCAATCCACGCCGTCCAGAGGGGGCCCGCGTGCGTGGCACACACTCGTGCGTCGGATGGAGAGCAGGTACTGGTCGTTGGATCCAAAGGGCCCCGAGACAATCGCAACCGCTCAACGCAGACATTCATAATACCCAAGGGTTCCTTCCGCGAACCAAAATTAAGTTCTATTAGTTGTCTGATGTCGTTGTAGTATAGTGGTGAGTATTTCCGCCTGTCACGCGGACGACCTGGGTTCGATCCCCGGCAACGGCGAGATTACGAGCAAACATGCTTATAATTATAAACAATTGGATTAATAAGTAATAACAAAACCATAACAATTTATTTAAGGTATTTCTATGCATGCATTTGCTGAAAGGGACAACGTAATCCCCCATCGTAGTATGGTCCAATCTTGCCGGATTTCAGCACTCCCAGCTCCGCCAGCTTGTATCCCTTCTCAAATGCTGGTGGCCGATACACATTCACGTTGAGCTGCCGGTACTCTTCCGGATTGGCAGCGGGATTAGGACACCAGTCCACCTCAATGCTGCCCTTCGCATCCTCCACACGTCTGGGAGGCATAAATGCGGACACGCAGCTCCCGGCCAGCAGCTTGAACGCACCCAAGATGATCCACTCCACGATCACGGGGGGCTTTTCCAATCCAACAGCGCTCCTGATTGTGGGATCGATGAGCGCGCAGATCCCAGTCTCTACCAGCGGCTGCACGGGCTGAGGAAACGCGTCCAGCACCAGATGCTTGAGATCCTGGACGATGCTCTTGTTCTTGTCCGTGAAGATGGCGTTCTTGGCCTCGTACTCGCGAATGTACTCTCGCATCTCGGAAATGCTGTCTGGGATGTTTGTGATGCCCATCCTCACGCCCACGTCGTGCCACACAACATACGCGGCCTCCTTCTCGTTGTCGGTCCACTTGCGGAATCCAAACTTCTCGGAGAAATCAATGGGACTGATCACGTTGAGGCAGAGGACGTAGGCGAATTGGTCGTTTGGGATCTTGAATTTGTTGTGGATTCCATTCAATCTCCTCACCGCGTACGAGCCGCGATCGCTGTCGACGTGGTGGTGGATCATCTCGCTCACCAGAATGTTGGTCTCGGCAGCGCGCTTCTCGGGATCCTTGAGGCCGTACTTGGTCTTGAAGAGCAAATTTGTGATCCCGGGGATGCCCAGCGTGCGGATGGTGCCAAACTCGAGCGCCTTTTGTGAGAGGAAGGGGAATTCCACCGAGTACATATACCACAAGATCTTGTGGGCATCTCTCACGGGGTGGAGTGACGCTAGAAATCTCGCTCTCTCTTTTCTCTTGCCAATGCACACCATTTTCCATGCTGCAGCCATCACGAGCAACACGATCATCAACAAGATTGCAGCCATTCTGAAATGGTTGCGTTGTGAAAACTGTTTGATCTAAAATCTGTGCGTGCAAAAGAAAGAACTAGGTTGGTGAAACATGGGCAAGAGAAGGGGTATTTATACCACTGATCCAACAGAGATCACATTTCACGTTTTTTATTCATGTAGCACTAACGTGCACGCTGTTTGATCTGTGCATTCTTTCAGCCACTCACTTAAAATCAGTCAAAAAATCTAGTCCC